>NC_057799.1:433343185-433382251 GCF_018294505.1 Triticum aestivum | reverse complement strand
CGGCGGTGGTGGGGCAGGGCGTGGGGATCGCCGGAGAAAAAGCTCGGCACGGGGGGCCTAGAGGGATGGCCGGGGCGGCGGCGGACCGGCGGTGGGGAGTGTTTTCGGGGCGGGCGGGGCAGCGCACCGCCGGCCGTGGGTGGCGGGGGGCGGCTGTTTGGCCGGTGGTGGCTGGCGGCTCAGGGGGGTGGAGGTTGAAGATGAACTGCAGGCCCTTGATTTCGTAACCAACGGCTACAAAATCGACTGACCAGAGATGAAAAAGTCAGTCGACTGACGTGTAGCCTCACCTCTAGTGCGTTCAGTTTCGACAGCAAAATTCAGCTTTGACAGTTAAGTTCAGTGTCGACAGTTAAATTCAGTTTCGACAGTTAAGTTCAGAGATGAGCGGCTGATGTATACATCTAGCACTTTGTGGTTATGTATTTTACGTCATCTATTGGAGATGCTATTAGAATTCCACTCGGGTTAACATTGTCTCTCTTGTCCTGCTTCAGCCTTGACGTCGTACAACTCACCGGAGCTGCTCCAACGACGAAACCCTCCATCACAGCGGAGCAGTACCTCGGGCTCCATCTCCAGACGCCTAAGATCTTCTTCCCCTCCTCCAACAGCCAAGTCAGCCGGAGCACCCTCACCGGCCAACCCAATCACGCTGAGATCGACATGGCTTCGCCGAAGAGGTTGTACACTTCTTGTGGTTTGACTTAATCTCACCATGCTTCTTTGCATCCTGTGATCTTCCAATTCTTGTGAACCAAACACCTAGATTGGCAGAAATCCTGTGCTTTTAAATTCTCTGTTTTGCACGTGCATTCCTATCCTATTCCTATCTATTTCCTATCCCTGCATTGTTAGAATCCTCAAATTCAAACAAGCCCTTACACAATTACTTCTGTTACAGATATGTGTCAAAGAAAACCTTGTGTGGTTTGTCCTGCTCCTGCGGTGTTGTGTTCCACCCCAGCTCAGCTGCTCCAATGATGGAAGGGTTCACCACAGCAGGTATCTGCTCTCCAGGCTGTCTTTCGCCACCTCAGATCTTCTTCCCCGCCGCCGGCAACCACGACAACTGCATTACCATCATCAACTGAGCAGATGACCTTGAGGACTACACGGGTCCGCAAGAGAGGTCGCACTCTTCCATATCTGCTTATGATATGCATCGCTTAATATGTTGACATGCTACTTTATTGTCGTGTTCACCTATCAGACTCCGACTCGGGTCCAAACTTATGCTAAAACTTGAGTTTTTAAATGGTTGTGGGGTACATATTGGGGCAGCAATCAGTACTATCTATCTGCTATCTGGTTAATCTCGGGTGTCTACTATGAGTTTCATGTTGGGTGCAAACAAACATTAAAGGAGCCATTATCTGTATTTTTTAACTAAAGCTATTATCTGCCTGCTATCATTGGTTTTGGATCTATCCACAGTTTGCTACCTTCACTCTGGATTTGTGCAAGCACTCCTTACATAATCTCACTATGTTTTATTCCTATGCATGTCAGTTATTGTACACAATGGAACTGAACATGTAGAGCAAAAGAGACGAGCCTTGCATGGCAATAAAATTTCATGCAGACATCGCTCCATGGTGGGCGCAAAGGCAGCCCCCCTCCACCCATTTCGGATCGTAATCAAGAGGAAGATAACTGTTCTGAGGGGGATTCAAAAGCAGAAGACCACTCCTATTTACCCCATGAGGTCTTCACTCTAACTTGGCATCTTGATGTTGGTAATATCATGCATATGGTGCCTTGCATTACTTACTGTATACATCAAAGATGTCATCTGCTTAGCTTAGACATGCTTTGTGTAAATGCCATCTGTTCAGTTTTCTTTATCGTATATGTGAATCATGCAATGCCATCTTATTTAGACAGGCATCATATATGTGAATTTTGCAATGCCACCCTGGTTAGCCAGTCATCTTATATGTGAATTATATCATGACATCATTTTTTATTACGTGTTAAATTTGTCAACAATTTTAGTACATTCAATTACTTCCTGTACATCAGCCATTCGGCACGGTCATGGAAAATCTGGAGTGGAAACAAGGTCTTCAGAGTAGACAATGCTATCTGACGAAGCGCATGTCTTACTGGTTACAGATAGCTCCTCAGAGGAGGATTCAGAGACAGATGACCAGTCCTATCCCCCCCCCGAGGTGCATGCTCTAACTTTGCAGGGTTATGTTGCTCATATCGTGCGTATGGTATCTTGCATTGCTATGTCATTTGCTTAGTTTAGACATGATTTGTGTGAATGCCACCTGTTTAGTGTCTAATTACCATATATGTGAATTATGCAATGCCATCTTGTTGCAAGACATTATATATGTGAATTATGCAATGCTATATTGTTGCAAGGCATTATATATGTGAATTATGCAATGCCATGGTGTTTAGCCAAGCGTCATATATGTGAATTATATCATGCCGTCCTTTTTTTGTATTTCTCATTGCTTTTGTCGACAATGTTTGTATATTCAACTGCTCTTCCTGTGCATCAGCCATTTGAATTGGTGATGGAGAAATCTGGAGTGAAAACAAGGTCTTCAGAGCAGACAATGCTACCTGCTGAAGCAGATATGTTGCTGGTTACAGATAGCTCTTCAGAGGAGGATTCAGAGGCAGATGACCAGTCCTATTATCCCCCTGAGGTGTATGCTCAAACTTGGCAGGGTTATATTACTCATATCATGCATATGTTGTATTGCAATGCTTAGTTTTTACATCATATACACGATATTGAATGCCATCTCCTTAGTTGACACATCATATATGCGATTTCTCTCTACTCACTTCCTTAGTATATAAATCATATATTTGAATTATATCATGCCATGATGTTTACATAGACAACATGTATCTGAATTATGGCATGCCAACCCATTTTCTAAAGACATAATATAGTTATATCATCTCATCTTGTTTACATAGTCATCATATTTTGAATTATGTCATTCTATCCATGAATTATATCATGCCATCATGTTTCCATCGACGGCATGTTTGTGATTTATGGCATGCCAACCACTTTAATAGACACATCGTATAGTTATATCATGTCATCCTGTTTACATAGTCATCATATTTTGAAGTATGTCATTCTATCCTGTTTAGTTAGCCATCATACATGTGAAATTGTGTCATGTTATCCTGTTTAATTAGCCATCATATATTTGAAATTATGTCCTGCTATTCTGTTTGGTTAGACAACATAATTGTGAATTATTTCATGCCATGTTTTCTTCCCTACTATCCATTGCACCTGTCTATCTTACAATGTCTGTACATTCAATTACTTTTCTTGTTTATCAGCCATTTCAATTGGAGGGGGTGATGGCAATATCTGTGGGAGTAAAAACACGGTCTTCAGAAAAGATCGTGCTACCTGTCGATGGAGATAGAACCACGGTTGTACTTGCCCAAGAACCAGCCCCACCACACATAACCTAGACTCACGCAGATTGTACCCCTACCCAGTTGGACAGAGAACCAGCTACACCCCTTCTAACCCCGACCCCAGCAGATAGTAACCCAGTTCCCGTTGACACAGCACCGTTTCCACCACAGAGCACCCAAACACGATCAGTTAGTAAGGCAACTGCAGTGCCCAAAGCACGAGGACCACCACTCCGAACCCCAAGTCAACGCTTAAAGCAGAAGAAGAATTGTTCTCAGGCTAGGTTCCGTAGCTATGGTTCATACTACTTTGCTCTTGCATCACTGTATTTACTCATACCAACTAATTTCAAATTTGAAGGATGCAATTGAAACTCCAATGGCGCAACAGGTATGTTTTAAACCTGTTTCTTTAACGTGTTTGCTATTGTAACTTGCTCTATGTTGATTTCAGTTTCAATTGAATAAACAGTTATATTCTCATGCCATGCACATTACAAGTGTTGTTATTGTTGTGTAGTTTCCCACACTTATATTCTGTCTATGTTGCTTTGTCTTAAATAGATATGATTCGAAGTATATCTATCTTGATTTGGCAACATAAACTAGAATGATATAGACCATACAGTGACCATACTACATAGATATATGTTTGTTTCATGCTGTTATCCTGTCCACCTTACTACTGAACTGGTTTACCAAAATGACTTTCATATACTACATTGTAAACCTGTGATGTGTTTGTTTGTTTCTCTTTTAGAACGCAGATAAAATATTGGAGAAGTGTACCCCGTTATGCAATGGTAAAGGAAGTAATGCAGATAAGGTTCCAGATAGTGAGACATCCCTGTTGTTCTCCAAGAAAGCTGATAAAAACTATATTGAGGACACTGAGACAACCCCAAAGTCCTGTCTTGATGTAGTGTTCGAGTTACTGGCTACTACTGCTGGCACCAGCTCTTCGAACTCGCTGCCTGAATCAGTTCGGCTTCTTGAGTCTCAACTTCAAGTTGAAAGACATCGATCAATGCGACAGGAAGCCGAAGGACTGAGGAAGTCCCTACAGAATTCAGATGCATACTTTCTAGTGCAACAGCAAGTGCTGGAGGATTTAAGCGCCAAACAAGAGAAAGTTAATAAGCTTGCTAAGCATCTTGCCAGCATTATGGGTACCTGGGATATTGTTTCTTGAGCTCTTCTGAAGTGGTTTTAGTTCTGGACTTTTTTGCCGCGACATTTATATGTTGCTTTGTTCCCTATATTTGCACTTGTGGCGAACTTTGATGCCCAGTGGATGTAATATGTGTAATAGCCGTGATAGCCTAGCGTAAGTTGCTTGCTTATTTATTTCCTTATTGTCTTGTTTATTTGTTTCCTTGTAGTCAGTGCAGTTCTTTTTCCGCGGTTTGCTAGTGGCCGCAATAACCTATTTTTTAAAACTAGGCCACATTAACAATGGGCTACATATTTACTGTAGTTAACATTGGCCTCCTATGGGCCGAAGAAACAATGGGCCTTCTAAGGGCCATAGAAACAATGGGCCTTCTACGGGGCGTAGACACAATGGGCCTTCTACGGGCCGTATCATCAATGGGCCTTCTACGGGCCGTATGATCGGTTGGCCAAACATGGGCCAATAATAGACCAAATTATGGCCGTAAATGGGCTGGAGTTGAAATCGTCCGTTCATGGGCCGACCATAAGGGGCCGTCGTTAATCGGCCGTCGTTAATCGGCCGTATTTGATGACGCTATGAAAACGGCCCAACGTATTAACGGGCCACAAACGGGCTGACTGTAACCACGGGCTGTATTTGGCCCACAAGCAGAAAATGATAGTAACAGGCCGAAAGTAAACGAATGCTGGAAATGAGCCCAAGAATAAATGGGCCCTGAGAAGGCCGAAAGATAACATGGGCTGGAAACGGCCCAACGGAATAATGGGCCGTTAATGGGTATAAAGTGATACACTGTTCATTACGGGCCATTTTTACCACGGGCCGTTAATGGGCCGAGGGTCACTAAGGGCCTCATATGGGGCGAAAGACGTCATGGGCCATACATGGGCCGGAAGTTAAAATGGGCTGGAATTATATGGGACGGCCCAGATGACACTACTGGGCCTAATTGGGATAGGCCGTAAACGGGCCCTGGGTTAGCGGGCTGTAAATGGGCTATATGCGAACATGCCGTTAACAGGCTTACCGTGGACCGGCCTGCCACCTTTTGACCAAGTCAAACGGGCCGGCCTTTTCACAGGAATGGGCCTCTGTTCGGCCGTCCCACGTGTCGACGTATCATAGGCGCTTTGGGTCCAATGAGTGGATGACATCTGTCCGAACGGTGAGCCGACATGTGTTTCCTCCAGCCAATGATGATTTTACATGTGGAAAATCCCCATTTGTCGGGGTTGTTAACGGGTTATCGGATCCAAAACCGGACCCGATAGCTTAACGGCGTTCCGTTACGGTGAATACCACGTGTCGGTCACCCTTGACGAAAGCACTTCTGTGACGCGCGATTTATCGTCATGGAAGTGGACACTTCCGTGATGATAATTTTGGTAATGTCATGGAACACTTCTACGACAGCACAGGTATGACTATCTTGATTCTGTCATAAATTTGTCATGGATGTACATGCATGACAGAAAATGTGACCTAGTTTGACAAACACGTATCATCACGGAAGTGTATTTTTTTGTAGTGAAGGGTCCGAACTTGGGTAAAACTTTGCCTTGTATTACCATCCAGCCTAACAGTCAGGGATATCCTACCGAATGATCTGATGGAATCATATCTGCCAACTACTAAGAGAGAGGTGTTTCTGGGGGGGCGCAATGTGTGCAAGAGAGGCCTAAATATAATGTGCGTGCCGGAGACACGTAGGCACATATATGTGCGTATAGAGGGCTAGTAGAGACTGTACGTGTGTATATATGCATGTGAGAGAAATAGTGTTTTCCAACTGAGATTAGTGAAAAGAGTGGTACACATAGTAGTCAGAAAGAGAGAGAGAGATACAGAGAGAGTGTGTGCGTGAGACACCCCGACACCCCGGGAGAGATTGTGAGCATGTGTGAAAGAGAAATGCTGATGTATATAAAGTGTGTGCACTTATGCGTTAGATAGAGAGATATATAGCACGTTTGTGAGAACGGGCCGAGGCATAGTGCATCTACGTGTAAAAGGCGGTTCTACGCATTAAATTAAAATATAAATGGCATTATTATTTTTGGATGAGATCATGAATTTTGCAATTTGCGTATGAACGAAAATCGGTCTATCAGACACCCATACACTATTGAATTCTAGCATGTGCATGTGTTTATTTCATATCATCGATCCATAGAGTGAGAGCGGTTTGAAATATAGGCAATGCATTGCTTTTGCAATTCATATATAAACATTAATTAGTGCACTCCATGTTGTTAGTGTGAAGCACTTTATACATTTGTCACTTACATGGATACATTCCAAATTGCTAGCTACGAAATAGAATACATGTTGAATTCAACATAAAGGGGGTTTCGAAGATTTGAATTCATAGGAAGTGCATTCATCTGTTTGAACCTGAGATAATGGCATTTGTAAATCGGATCTAAAAGGGGGCATCAATCTTTGTTGTGCGTTTGAACATGCTATATATTCATACGCATGTCTAACTTTTTTTTTTGCAACCAAGGAGATTATATCTGGAACCATGCATGAACTGAGGTAAGTTGCATATTTTTCAATATATACTCATGTACAATGTATATTCAAATGTACCCCTTCCGTTCCAAAATAATCGTAGTTTTGGGATTTTCAAGAGTAAAGATTTGTGAAGTTTGACAAATCCTGAAAGTTCAATTCAAAAGAACCGAAAACGTTAATGCTTCTGCTCCCAAATATTGAATGAAGCGCCAAATAAGCCTCTGTTCACCCGAAACCGCGTGAGACTAACGTTTGGTGGTAGGAAATTACTGTCCTGACTCTGGCACGTGTAGCCTATCGGCCCGATGTCCAAAGGTCTGAACCGGGGTAGGTTTGTAACTTCACCAAGACGCCAGTCTCAACCACCTCCGAGAAGCATTCATACGCCATGGGCGCCTAAACACCCATGCGCTCGGCCGAAATCTATCCCGCCCACCATTTGGGACACCTGAGATTACTGTCCTACCCCCAACCCGCAATATGTCCGAAATTTTAGATGGAGGCAAAGTTTGTAACTTTCCCCAAATTTCAAACAAGCGCGTCCCAAACCGTAACATTGTTCACCCTTAGTTTCCCCCTCCCTCCGTTTCCCCATTCATACTCCATGGACGCCAAAACGCCCTCTCCACCAGCTGCGAAACCCCAGCCTCCTCCGTCCTCCACCCCATCGCGCCCAATCCACTGATGCCCTCCTCCATCACGCTAGAGCCGGTACCCTGACGTCGTCGTCCAACGCAACCGCAACCGGAACGCCCTCAAGGACTTAGCAGCTGAAGCCGAGGCAGAGCTGCCTCCACGACGCCGACGCCGACGTGTGCCGTACCAGAACCACTTCGACCATGCCGTCCTGCGCCTCACCCCTGCCGCTCCACTGTCGCAACCATCCACCGCACCGGAGCTGTTCCCGCTATGCCATCGTTCGCCGCCTCGAATCTGGTTCCCCGTCGCCGACAGACGGCCACCACACCACAGTCAACAACTTGGCCATGGGTTCGTCCAAGGTTCCACCGTCCTCCACAACTTCTCGTTTCTAGCGAACCACAAGAAGATCGTTGAAAAAACAGAAGGAGGACACAACACTGCCAGCAGAAAGAGGTACTCCTCTTCCCTTATTCGTGCAAATCTTATGTCTCTGCTCACACCGTATTCATCCCACGAAAGAAACTAGTTGAGCGCTTCGTACTGCATCTTCTTCGTGATACTAAATGCACAAGGTTTCCTCCCATTTACTATTTCACCTTTGCTAGAGGTCAGTAGCCCGCCTGGATTTCAATTCAGGGTCAGTTGAATCGCAATTAAAAGAAGAAGCACCCGCTTAGGCGCGCAGAGCACATAGTCCGCGTGTTCATTAGGGAAGCGGCGCATTGGTGTCTATCATAGGGGTGTGGGGCGCAGGAGCTGCTTGCGCTTGATCTGGAGGTCGGCGGGGCTTGAAGGGATGGCCGGGGGCGGTGCCAAGCACGGCGGTGCGGTGAGGTCGAGGGGAGGGCGGAGGCAGGGGATTGGGCCGGTGGTCGCTGGCGTTTTGAGGAAGATCGTAACACTGACTGGCTGGAGGTAGATGAAGGCGATCTGCCCGTTCTTTGTACATTGGACGATGCAGAAAAAATGGACTGGCCTATTTGTTTTCAGTCGACTGTTATTTTCATAGGACCACACCTTGTGGTGTGCTGGAGGAGCATCTGCATTTCCCAGCCATCCGTGTGCTCATATTTCAAAATCCTACTCCCTCCGTTCCCAAATATTTGTCTTTCTAGAGATTTCAACAAATGACTACATATGAAGCAAAATGAGTGAATCTACACTCTAAAATATGTCTACATACATCTGTATGTTGTAACCATTTGAAATGTCTAGAAAGACAAATATTTGGGAATGGAGGGAGTAGAATCTAGTAATTTCGTGTGCCATGCATGTTGTAGAGCTATCATATGTCTCCTGTCATTTATTTCTCACCAACCTGCTATCTGCTACCTTTACACTGTACTAATTGTGCACACACTTCACCATACTCACACTATTGTTTTTTATGCATGGGTATTTCAGACTTTGACGCAGTGTTGATGAATACAGAAAAGAAAAGACAGAAGTCGCTCCAGTGTAATTCAAAGATAAGCACTAAGCGTCTCAGCGCTCTAAACGGTGCAGTGCCAGCAGATGGAGACAGTAAACGTAGCTCTATAGTTGATGATATCAATTGCCACACACAACCATCCCAGGTGCTTGCTTTAACTTCGCACTGTCAAATGTGGTTGCATGTTGCATATGGTGTCTAGCTTGTATTACTTCCAATTTGGTTAAATTGCATCAGCTTACTTTACACATTATACCTTTGATAATGACATGCCTTCCTGTTTTTGATACATACTACATATGTCTATTAACCATGTTCGTACATCAAACTAATGCTCTTTTGTATCCCTCATCAATCACTTATGACAAGACAGTCACCCCAGTGGGTTACTGTGAGACCCGCTACTCGTTTAAAGAGTGCAGTGTCATCCTCCCCACATGATTCTCAAGAAACAGCAAGGCCAAATGAAGATAGTCAACATAGCTCTCTAGTTGATGACCGCAATTCCCTCACACCACCATCGCAGGTGCTTGCTCTTACTTGGCAGTGTGATATGTGGTTGCATGTTGCATATGGTGTCTACCTTGTAATGCTTCTAATTAGGGTAAATTGCATCTGCTTAGTTAACACATTATACCTGTGAATATGACATGCGTTCATGTTTTTGGTACATATTACGTCTTTCTATTAACCATGTTCTTACATAAAACTACTTTTCTTGTGTATCCCTCATCAATTACTTCTGACGAGACACCTTCAAGTTGACAGTGTAATATTGGTTGCATCTTGCATATCATTTCAAACATGTATTGCCTCTAATTTGTTCAAGTGCCAATTATAATGAGACATATCTAACTTGGTAGAGTGATTTTGGTTGGATCTTTCATATGGTGTTTAGATTGCATTGCTTCCAATTTGTTGAAATGCCTTCTGCTCAGCGTTTTTCGTACATATTCCATCCTCCTACAATGTGGTTGCCATACATAAAGGTTCGGTTCGTCAGTATCATGCATCAACGAATTTGGAAGTGCGAATTTCATTCCTTTTTCTTGTGTGTTTACTTGACAAGGCAAAATCTAAAAGGACGAAGGCACGGAATGATGGTGGTCCTTTGGAGCAACCGAAACAGATGATCTCTACAGATTCTCCTGCTACTCCTACTGCAGTGCAAGTTCCAAATCTCATATCCTCTACTCCACAACCCCAGGTGCTTGCTCTAACATGGTAGTGTGATATCTGGTTGCATATGGTTCCTAGCTTGTATTGCTCCTAATTTGTTAAATTGCATCTCCTTAATTAGCTTACACATTATACATGTGAATATGACATGCCTTCCTGTTTTTGGTACATACTACATCTGCCTATCACACCATGTTCTTACATCAAACTATTGTTCTTGTGTATCCTGCATCTATCGCTTATGATGAGACAGTCACGCCCGTGGGTTAGTATGAGACGCGCTACTCTTATAAAGAGTGCAGTTTCATCCTCTCCACATGATTCTCAAGAAACAGCAAGCCTAAATGAAGATATTGAACGTAGCTCTGTACTTGAAGACCGCACTTCCCCTACCCCACCATCGTCGGTGCTTGCTCTAACTTCGCAGTGTGATATGTGGTTGCATGTTGCATACGGTGTCTAGCTTGTAATGCTTCTAATTAGGGTAAATTGCATCTGCTTAGTTTACACATTATACTTGTTGCGATGTATTGCTTCTAATTTGGTCAAATACATTTGTTAGGCCACCCTTTTAATTTGGCAGATTGATATTGGTTTCATCTTTCATATGGTTTCTAGCTTGCATTGCTTCTAACTAGTTTAAACACCTTGTGCTTAGTTTACACTTTATACATCATACAAGTCAATATGTCATGCCGTCCTGTTTTTCATACATATTCCATCCTCCTATCATGCGGCTGTCTTAGATGAAAGTAGTGTTCGTTAGTATCATGCATCAATGAGTTCTAAAGAGCAAATTTTATTCCTTTTTCTTGTGGGTTTGACTTGACAAGGCAAAATCAAAACAGAGGAAAGAAAAGAGTAAGGAAGGTGATGATGGTGGTCCTCTGCAGCAACGTAAACGGAGCATCTGTACGGATTCTCCTTGTACTGCTAGTGCATTACAAGTTCCAAGTCTCCGCTCCCCTACTCCACCATCCAAGGTGCTTGCTCTAACTTGGCAGTGTTATATCTAGTTGCATTGCATATGGTGTCTAGCTTGTATTGCTCCTAATTAGTGTAAACTGCATCTGCTTAGCTTACACATGATACGTGTGAATATGACACACTTTCCTGTTTTTGGTACATACTATATCTGTCTATCACACCATGTTCTTACATGAAACTACTCTTCTTGTGTATCCTGCGTCAGTCACATATGATGGGACACCTTTAAGTTGGCAGTGTGATATTGGTTTGCGTCTTGAATATGATTTCTAGCATGTAGTGCTTCTAGTTTGATGAACACCACCTATGACGAGACAGTTTTAACTTGGCAGAGTGATATTGATTGCACCTTCCATATGGTGTCTAGCTTGCAGTGCTTCTAATTTGTTGAAGTGCCTTCTGCTTAGTTACCACATCATAGGTGTGAATATGTCAAGCCGTCCAGTTTTTAGTACATATTCCATCCTCGTATCATGACTTTGCCTTTCATCAGAGTAGTGTTCGTCACTATCATGCATGAATGAGTTCTGAAGAGCGAATTTTATTCCTTTTTCTTGTCGGTTTGACCTCACAATGCAAAATCAATAAAGCGGAAGGAAATTGGTAAGGCATTGGATGATGGTGGTCCTTCCGAGCAACTGAAACGGAGGGTCTCTATAGATTCTACTCCGCCATCCTCCCAACAAGATTCGCAAGACAACGCAAGGCTAGATAGTCCATGTAGCTGTGTAGATGATGAGCACATCTCCCCTACACCACCATCACAGGTGCTTGCTCTAAATTGGCACTATTATATGTGGTTGCATGTTGCGTATGATGTCTAGCTTGTATTGCTTCTAACTTTGTTGAATTGCATCTGCTTACTTTACACATAATGCCTGTGAATATGACACGTGTTCCTGTTTCTAGAACATACTATATCTGATCACACCATGTTCTTACATCAGACTACTGTTCTTGCATATCCCGCATCAGTCACTTATGATACGGCACCTTTAAGTCGCCATTGTGATATTGGTTGTGTCTTGCATATGATTTCTAGCATGTACTGTTTCTAATTTGTTGAAACGCCAGACAGTTTCAACTTGGCAGAGTGATATTGGTTGGACCTTTCATATTGTCGTAGGTTTGTCACGGCAGATGTCCTAGTGAAAGGACTTAGTCGTGGAGCCATCGCAACGGGTTAGCTTAAAGGGGTTAAACTGGACAAAGGACACGGGAGTTTATACTGGTTCGGCCCCTTGCGGTGAAGGTAAAATCCTACGATCCAGTTGTGGTGGAATTGATCTGGTCTCGATGATCAGAGAGCGGAATCGCTTTACCTGGATCTCGAGTTATTGTCTCTTCTCCTTGAAATGCCGCCAGGTCATGCCTTTCTATACACAGGTCGACGCCCACCGGCTTACAGAGTCCCGATGCCGGTTTATACATGCATCCGGCTCGGTCTCTACTTTCTCATACCTCACGATACAAGTTATGTATTACATGGCGGTTTATAGCTACAGGCCCTAATCTACCTTTGGGCCTTGGGCCTTTGAGTCTTTGTAGTAAAGCGCCTTATTCCTTGCTTTCATGGGCTTCAAATATAAACAATCCATTATGAGGATAACCCGGCTTCACCTGGCCGGTTTACGCCCAGTAGTAATATCCCCAACATTAGGCCCCAGATTGATTTGGACTGGTTCATGTCAATCTTCAAAACTTGAGAAAATTTCTTCCTTCAACACCTTTGCATAAATCTTGTAAACCGTTGTGACGTCATCGTCCAGTATCATGATAAACCACCATGACATCACCTGTTATTTAAAATGATATATACCTCACCTTCATTAATTATCCTCCAACAATCGAGGCGCCAACTCTGTCACATATCCTACTATTAGGCTCCTCGATTCTCGCGCTTGACACTTATCCTTTCGCCTTTATAAATAAGATCGAGGGTCCTTCCCCTTTTCCCCCCTTGTCTCTTCATCTCTTCTTCTTCCTCACGACGCCTCAGAGCCCGAGCTCCACCGCCGCCGTCGACCTTCACGTCTGCACCAACAAAGGCCGCTGCATCAACCTGTTCTTAACCAGAGAAACTGCAACGCGCCTCCGCTGTTCCACAACATCAGTAAGTACTCTTCCTCTTTAATATTAGATCTGCATTAGGGTTCCGCTGTTCGTCGGTGTTCTTCACTGTTCGTCCTTTTCTCTCTCTTAGATCCCAATACCTTGATCTGAAACTGATAGTAAAGGCTAGCGATAATAGTTCAGCGCCCCTTGCCAACCTCAGAAACTACCTTTTACTACATGAGATCCCAGCCAAGCAGACATGTTCTTCTACTGTCACCACTTTAGGGTGAAAATTTATCTCCCTTTTAGAACCGCGATAGATCCAAAATTATGACACCAATATGGGAATTCTGTTTGTGCAACACTTAGAATTTTTTTCAGATCCGTAGCTTCCATACCATTGTAGGCGGTTTATCTCTTAGAACATGATAACCCGCCAGGTACCATTAGCCTTCTTTTAAACCGCCAGCTGCTTTAAGTATCTGAATCCGGTTTAATATGTAAAGACGTTTCAATGTCATCTTCTTCCATCGTTGCACCGGTTTATAAGTATCAGTCATGAATTTTGAACCGGATATTAATCCTTTTTCCAGCTTTCCACTCAAATGGCCAAACAGTTTTTCTCTTGCAATTGGGTTCCTTCCCGGGTTACGGAAGCACAGCTGACTGGGTGTGTTGCAACGGGCGCTTTAGCAAGCAAAGACACCATTCATTGGCGAGTCCCCGGTCCATAAAATCCTCCTGAACCCCAGGATGGAGAAGTTATTGTGTTTGCTGATCACCTGAGCCAAGGCTTCACCCCTCCCGGATCAAAATTCTTTCGTGACGTGCTCGCCAGCTTTCAAATCCACCCTCAAGACATCGGTCCAAACTCAGTATCCAATATTTGTGGCTGGCAAGTATTCTATGAAGTGTACCTGCAAGAGGAGCCTACTGTTGATCTATTCCGGGATTTCTTTTATTTAAACCGCTGTACTGAGTTTACGGACGGACCCAACACTGAACTAGGCGGGGTTTTGATTCAAAAGAGGAGAGATGTTGACTTCCCTCACGCCAAGCTTCATAGTCATCCCAAGGACTGGAATCAGACTTGGTTTTATTGCCGCAATACAACTCCAGATAATGAAAATCCTTTGCCGGGTTATCGCCCACACCAGCTTACAAAAACTCATCCCTTTCCTCAGCGACTGACCGCCCAGGAGCGAGCAAAATACGCCCCTCAGCTGGCAAAGCTCAGAACCTTTGTTGCAAACGGGCTGACAGCCGTGGACTTTGTTCGATGCTGGGTTTCATGGAGCGTTTTACCTTTAAGCCGGCGCCCTAGTTTAATATGTGAATACACAGGGGATCTGAAAGACCCTCAGCGTCATATTGATATCCAGCTTACTGATGATGAAGTCACCGAATCTGTGAAGAAAATGCTTGATGAGTCGATAGATGTATGCAGCAAAACCGGGCTCAGTCCTTTCTATGCTGCCAACAAACCGCCAAAGGTAGAATTTACCGCATTTCTGTCTTAATCCGCCGTTTGTTTAGATTTTCTTTGATAACTTACTATCTGTCTATGCAGGCCAACGATCCATTCTGGAAAAGGAAATCACAGGATAAACCGGCAAGAGCTCCTCGGCTTAAGACCAAGGCTTCAAAGAAGCTTCTGAAAAGGAGAAACGTTGAACCGTCCGAGCCCGTCATTGACGATGATCTGGACAATCCGGATTCAGAGGTAGAACTTGACTCTCTCGGTTCATTTTTCATACACCTTATTGACAATGATCATTATCAGGATGAAGCGGAAGCTAGCCATGCTAATGAGGTAATTATTCTTTCTTCTGATTCAAATCTTGTGCCAGTACCAAGAATCCGTCGAGCCATCCGGAAAGTAAAATTTTCATGTCCTCTTTCTTATTTGGATCCGCACTTTCTTTCGAAGACACAACAACATGAAACTCGCCGCACGACCCGGCATAGTGGCCAATTGGTGACCTCCTCCGGTTTACCAAATTCTCCGGTTCGCAAACGTCGCCAAGAGGTTGCTTATATTCCTGATACCCTTTACCCTAAGGCGGGTTACTTCCGATATCCTCTTAATCCGTCTGACTCAAATTATCAGGGAACTTCCCATTCATCATCCGGCGAGTCGTCCGCTACGCAACTTCCTCCCCTTAAAACTGTCCCTGGGTAAGCATAACACACTTTAACTTTTTTGGTCTTGTATTATTTTATCATACTAATTTCCGTGCCTGCTCTTTCCAGAGCCAAAGCCAGACCAAGCAAGAAGGCTAAATTGAATAAGCCGACCGACCATGAACCGGCCACTGAACCGGAGAAAACCCTAGAAGCTGTTGATCCGGAGGAAAACACTATCCTTGATGATCCGGAACCTCAAGCAACTGACACATTTGTTGAACCGATGGAAAAAAACCGAACAGGCCAGCCAGCTGATCCACCAAGTCCGACTGTGGATCCACTGAGCCCAGCTAAAGCGTCTGATAAATCGCCAAGCCCTGCCAAGACTACGAACGACGATGTTGTTGTAACTGGTATTGGCTTCACCTCCCCTGGCCGTCCTGTCGCTTTATCAAAACATAGCGCCAAAGAAGAAATTTCTGCTATGGACAAGGGCAAATGGAAATCTGAGTTATCAAGCTATGCCAACCTCAGCGCCCAAGACCTTCATTCTGGCTTTTTGAACCGCCTATATACAAGCCGCGACTATGAAGCTGGCTTAGTAGGTCTAATGAAGGAACGGTATGAGGTAAATATCACTTCCCTTTGCATAAATATTCCTTTCTTATAATTGGTTTAAACTATCAACTCCAGTAGCCCCCAAGGGCCGGTTCATAACGTTGATATGAACCGGGTCTTGTAATAGAATCAATGTTTGAATTTTGCTGGTGTAGCCCCCATGGACCGGTTTATAGCTTTAGAATGAACCGGTACATCATACTGCTTTCACCACTTGTGATTATGATAATCCGTCTGAAACTGAGCAAATATGCATTAGCCCCCAAGTGTCAAGTAGATAACTTGTTATGTGCTTGGGACTTTAAACTAACATCTGATAAAAAGCAATCCGCGTTAGCCCCCAAGTGCCAAGTAGATAACTTGTTATGTGCTTGGGACTTCAGAGTTGTAGTACTAACTCATTAACTGTCTTTTTCAGGCTAAGCTGACCAAAAAGGACTCCCAAATCACCGATCTCCAGGAAAACATCAAGTCCCAGCAAGATGAAACTTGCAAAGTTAAAGGCGAGCTGACCACCGCTTTAACAACCATGAAACAACTGAAGGAGTACTTTAAAGGTGAACGGGCAGACTGGGAAACTGAAAAATCCACTTTGTTAAAGCAGGCAGAAGACGCGGAAAATGCCCTTAAACCGGTGACAGAAGAACTGAGCAGCTTGAAGCGGTAGATCGATGCCATGACCTCTGCCATCTTTGGTAACAATCTCTTCACAAATTTGTAACAAATGTCAGTTATGAAAACTTCCGGTTTAACAATAATTTGATCCTTTTGTAGGTAGCCATGTTACTCATCTTGGCGCAGACATGCGCAAAAAGTTGAAGGATGTCTATACTTTGGTAGAACAGCTATATACCGGCGCTCAACGAGCCATCTGCACAGCCTCCAATAACAAGCCGCCCCCAACGCTAATCAAGGAAACACTGGAGAGGTTATCTATGATGCCTGCCCAGATTGTAGAATTGAAGAAATCCGCTGCTAGGTCCGGTGCCCTTACTGCACTGACTCGTGCCAAGCCCTGGATATCTGACCTTGATCCGAAAGACGTTGGGAAGGGTTATCCAAGCCAAAAAGAGGACAGGTCAGAATTCGACAATGACGATCTCCGGGCCATCACAAGAGAGATGCGTCCACTGGCAAGTAAGTTGGCTGAAGACACTGACTTGTCATTTTATCAGAATGTTTATGATGCGAGCGGCAAGCGGATGAATGCACCAACTTATGACGTGGAAAATCTGATCCCGCCGATCCGTAAGCATACTTACACTCCTGACGTTGAACCGTCTGATCTTATACACGATGAAGCTGTCTTCCAAGCCTTAACAGGGATTGATTGGACAACTGTTGACTTCCAGCCACTGGGTGGGGAGAAGGAGGGTGAACCGGCACAGGAAGATCCACAACCTTCACATCAACCTGAGGCAGAGTCATAATCCGGAAGCTGGTTTAGCTTGTGCACACTGTCATCCTTGTGAAAAACAATTATTATTTTGGGTAGTCAAAACGCCTTGTAATAGGCTAGCTTGAACACTTGATCTGTTATGCCATCGTGCATATTTACTTTGCACAATATTGTTAATCCATCATGCTATATTTGCTTATGATCCTTAACAGTTTTATACAGTCCTGTTTCTGCATAAAATAGACTGAAAATTGTCTTGGCGGTTTATCGCCGGACGGGTCATAATGCCCAAGATATAGCCATGGTTTATAACCAAAGCTTTAAAGATAATGAAATACGAAACATATCATACCTGTGATATTGAATCACCTTGTTGCTTTACCAACGTTCTTGTAATAAGGGTGACGACCCAAATCTTGAGTGCTGATAACTCAAACCATGCTATGCTGGTATACAATAAGTGATGTCGGGTTATGATAAACACCGGATGATCACCCTGGCAACTTATAGTTAACTCCAGGCCGAGTTAAATAAACACCGGTTTATATTGATGACTTGTAGTCAGGCCGGGCCATTGGACGCCGGTTTAACTCAAAACCTTTATCAAGGGAGAAAAAAACTGACAAATAAAAGCAAAAGAAAAACTTGTAGTCGAGGCTTTTCAAGGGCTGTCAGGCCCAAATGCGAGGCTTTTCATGGGCTGCCAGGCCACTGAGTTAAACCATTTTACAAAGCCTTTTAAGATGGTCCTAAATCCTTAACCAATCGCTGGTTTAACATTGACAAGTTCAGGGTCATATTGAGATTGACTTGTCAAGTTATCGGGTCATACCAGGTTTACCTGGACGGAGTGACTTACTTGATGAAGGCAGGTTAACCCGGGGTTTTAGGTGTATACACCAGGCTTCCAAGCCGTGGCTTGATAGCCTATTGCAAGTGTAGATTCTTTGTTCATTGCGATAGCAAAGAATCCCCAAGCTACATTTTGAGCTGTGCTCAATGGGTGCCCATGTTTGAGTTGTTCTTTTACAACACTCTCTTTGCCCCCTAAGTAATTCTGTTATGGCTCTGAGCCAATCAAAAGGCGTAGCTATGGTTCGAATACGATCAAGCCCCCAAGTGACTTTCTTTTGTGGCTCTGAGCCAGTCAAGAGGTGTGGCTATGGTTTGAATACGACCAAGCCCCCAAGTGACTTATATTGATAGATAGTTGTATAAGCTGAATAAAGGGGTAAACCGGATGTCGCTTTACAAATAGAAGCCTCCGTGTAACCACTCATGATATGAGAAAAATAACAGATACCCCGCTTTAGCTGGGGCTTCGGTTTATTATATTGATCATAATATATACATCGTCAAAATATGTACATGATAGGAGCCTATGGCTCAGGTGTAGTAAGGTCGTATATGAGCTATGTTCCATGGTCGGATCGTCTCCTCCTCTGACTTGCGTGGGTCTTTATGCTCTCGAACATCAATGAGGTAGTATGATCCGTTGTTCAGATTCTTGCTGACCACATAGGGCCCTTCCCAAGGCGGGGATAACTTGTGCATATCGGTCTGATCTTGGATAAGCCGGAGCACTAAGTCACCTTCTTGAAAAGTTCTGGTTTTAACCCGGCGGTTGTGATAACGCCGCAGGTCTTGCTGATAAATCGCCGAGCAAGCCACCGCTATGTCCTGTTTCTCATCTAACAGGTCCAATGCATCTTGGCGTGCTCTTTCATTGTCCGCTTCAACATAAGCTGCCACTCGAGGCAAATCATGGCGAATATCACTTGGGAGGACTGCTTCCACTCCATAAACCATGAAGAAGGGTGTATAACCCGTAGATCTATTGGGGGTGGTGTTAATGCTCCATAAAACGGAAGGCAACTCTTCCACCCAACAACCCAGCGTCCTCTGCAAAGGAACCATAAGCTGGGGCTTGATACCCTTCAGGATTTCTTGATTAGCTCTCTCCGCTTGACCGTTAGATTGGGGGTGGGCCACTGAAGACACATCAAGCCGGATGTGCTCTAGTTGACAGAACTCCTCCATAGCACCTTTGGAAATATTCGTGCCATTATCTGTTATAATGCTGTGTGGAAAACCAAAGCGGAATATCACCTTCTTCATGAATTGAACCGTCGTGGCCGCATCACACTTGCTAACTGGCTCTGCTTCCTCCCACTTGGAACTTATCAACCACCACCAAAAGGTGGGTCTTCTTATCCTTAGACCTCTTAAAGGGTCCAACCATATCAAGCTCCCAGGTTGCAAATGGCCAGGTGATTGGAATCATCCTCAGCTCCTGGGCCGGAACATGAGCCCGGCGAGCAAACTTCTAACAGCCATCGCACTTTTTGACCAAGTCCTTAGCATCAGCATGAGCCGTCAGCCAATAGAAACCGTGATGAAAAGCCTTAGCCACAAGGGATTTTGAACCGGCATGATGACCACAATCACCTTCGTGGATTTCGCGCAAAATTTCACAGCCTTCTTCAGGAGAAACACAGCGCTGAAATGCCCCTGAGACACTGCAATGATGTAACTCGCCATTGATAATAGTCATGGACTTGGAACGCCGGATTATCTGTCTGGCCAGAACTTCATCCTCTGGTAACTCACCCCGGTTCATATACGCCAAATATGGGACTGTCCAATCCGGGGTGATGTGGAGCGCCGCCACCAACTGAGCTTCTGGATCAGGAACAGCTAAATCCTCCTCCGTGGGGAGTTTGACAGACGGGTTATGCAAAACATCAAGAAAAACATTGGGCGGCACCGGTTTACGCTGGGAGCCCAACCGACTTAAAGCGTCCGCCGCTTCATTCTTTCGCCGGTCCACATGATCAACCTGATAACCCTTGAAGTGACCTGCAACAATATCCACCTCTCGACGATATGCTGCCATGAGGGGGTCCTTGGAATCCCAAGTACCAGAGACTTGTTGAGCCACCAGGTCCGAGTCACCAAAGCATTTAACCCAGCTCAGATTCATTTCCTTAGCCATCCAAAGACCATGGAGCAGGGCCTCGTACTCAGCTTCATTGTTAGTACAAGGAAACATCAAGCGGAGAACATAACAAAATTTGTCACCTCAAGGGGAAGTAAGAACCACTCCAGCCCCCGAGCCCTCCAATTGCCTGGATCCGTCGAAGTGAATCGTCCAGTATGTGTTATCCGGTTTATCCTCCGGCGCCTGCAACTCTGTCCAGTCATTGATGAAATCCACGAGCGCTTGAGACTTGATGGCCGTGCGAGGCATATATTTTAATCCGTGAGGACCAAGCTCAATAGCCCACTTAGCAACCGGCCAGTCGCTTCTCTGTTCTGGATGATATCTCCCAAAGGAGCAGAACTGACCATAGTAATGGGATGGCCCTGAAAGTATTGCTTCAGCTTCCGGCTCGCCATGAAAACTCCATATACAAGCTTCTGCCAACGTGGATATCTCTGCTTTGACTCAATGAGCACCTCACTAATGTAATAAACCGGCCGTTGAACCGGATACTCTTTTCCTGCCTCCTTGCGCTCCACCACAATAGCCACGCTAACAGCCCGGGCGTTAGCAGCCACATATAACAGCAATGGTTCCTTGTCAATGCGGGCGGCAAGGACAGGAGGTTCGGCGAGCTGCCGCTTTAGAGCCTCAAACTCTTCATTAGCTGCATCACTCCAGATGAAGTTATATGTTTTCTTCAGCACTTGATACAAAGGGATGGCCTTCTCCCCAAGGCGACTGATAAACCGGCTTAAGGCTGCAATCCGGCCCGCCAAGCATTGAACATCATTGATACACTTCGGTTTAGCCAACGAAGTAATCGCCTTGATTTTATCTGGATTAGCCTCAATGCCCCTGTTAGACACTAGAAAACCCAAGAGTTGCCTGCCGGTACACCAAAAACACACTTGGCCGGGTTGAGCATCATCTTATAGACCCGGAGATTATCAAAGATCTCCTTCAAGTCGTCTATTAATGTTTCCTCCTTCCTGGATTTCACCACAATATCATCCACATAAGCATGAACGTTGCGCCCGATCTGATTAGGAAGACAATTCTGGACACAACGCTGATAAGTTGCCTGGGCACTCTTGAGCCCAAAGGGCATAGACACATAGCAAAAGGCTCCAAAGGGAGTTATAAACATTGTCTTCTCCTGGTCCTTAACTGCCATCTTGATCTGATGATAACCCAAATAAGCATCCAGAAAACTCAAACGCTCACAACCCGCTGTAGCATCAATGATTTGATCAATACGAGGGAGGGCAAAAGGATCAGCTGGGCACGCCTTGTTCAAATATGTGTAGTCCACACACATACGCCAAGTGCCATTCTTCTTAAGTACTAGCACCGGATTAGCCAACCACTCCGGATGAAAAACTTCAACAATGAATCCCGCTGCCAAAAGCCGGGCTACCTCCTCACCAATGGCCTTGCGCCTCTCTTCACTGAAACGGCGAAGAAACTGTCGGACCGGTTTAAACTTGGGATCAATATTAAGGGTGTGCTCAGCGAGTTCCCTCGGTACACCTGGCATGTCAGAAGGCTTCCATGCAAAGATATCCCGATTCTCACGGATGAACTCGATGAGCGCGCTTTCCTATTTTGGATCCAGATTTGCGCTGATGATGAACTGTTTGGATGAATCGCCAGGCACAAAATCAACTGTCACATCCCTAGTTCTGGTATGCTCAAGGCTATCTAGTCATGTGTGCATCATGTTTAAATTTCATTTAAATTTGAAATGGGGATTTGTGAAACCCTCAGACATCATTTCTGGAAATAACCCAGATAAAAATTGCTCCAAAAAGGTCCAAGAAATTGTTCATGTTGCTCTCTGAAAATATTGGGCAGAGGTAAAATCCAAACAAATATTTTTAGGAGCTCATGGATATTTATTTTGGCCATTTGGAATTAATGCATAATTATTTGCTTTGGATATATATTTGTTATATATATATAATATGTCCAAAAATTCTGTTAATTGATGAGAAGTGTTGGAGCAATCCAATTAGTTCCTACAATAATTTTCAGAAGAAAATAAACTGGTTTAGTATTTTACTAAATCAGAAACAAATGTCAGAAAATAGAAAAGAAAACAAAATAGAGTAAAGGAAAGAGGCTTACCTGGCGCTCACCTGGTGGCCCAGCAAGCCGACCGGCCCAACACCCCGTGGCCCGCTGGCCCAACCGCCAACCGTCGTCCTCCTGGCGATGACAGAAGGACAGGGGCACGCGACGGCGTGCGCGGCCACGCGACCGGCCGCGGGCACGTCTCCCCGCCACCTCCTGCTTCTTCCCCTCGTCGCCTGGATCACGCGTGCGTCGCCACGCACCCCCCCAAGCCTCTCTCACTCTCCCCCGTCCTCCTCCCCGCCTCTGTCGCCCTCACCCACAACAGCCGAGCGCTGCCGTCGCTGCAGTTCACCGCCGACACACTCCCCGCCGTCCCCTCGCACCTCCGTCGTGTCCCAGAGCTTCGCCTCCTCGCTCTGAAGCCCTCCGCCGAGCCACGCAAGCCGAAGCGCCCCGTGGAGCCGACGCCATCGCCATCTTTGTATCCGGCCGCCGTGGATCCCCATCGCCGCCCCGCCGCCTCGAGCCCCGCTCCGGCGAGCTCCGGCTCCCCCGCCGCCTCCCACCTGCTCCCCTAGATACGGACGAGGACGGGCTACGCCCCAGTGGTCTCCGCGCGTCCAACCGCCGCTCGTAGCGCAAGTCTGGCGAGTTGCCGCCGCGGTATTGGTCGCCGCCGGCCAAAACTCCGGCGGGCTGACGTGGCCTTTTAGTTAGGCACTAATTACCCCCTAGAGACACTGACAGTGGGGCCCAGCGCCACTAATTTTAATTAGATTAGTAAAAACCCCTCTGTTTAACATTGTGACACTGACGTGTGGACCCCACACGTCAGGTTTGACCTGGTCAGCCGCGGTTGACTCGCTGACGTCATGCCACTGTCATGCTGACACAATTAATCGTTTTCTGGTTTAAAAATAAATCAGGAAAATCCAGAAAATGATATAAACTTCAAAAAATCATAGAAATTCGGCCGTAACTCAGATTGAAATAATTTATATATGAAAAATTATCAGAAAAATTCAATCTAACCATCTGTACCAGTTTCATGCATGACTAACCAACTTATACCTACTGTATTAGTGAAAACATATAAATGGCATACATAAGAGCTTACTTTGGAGATGCATTTGAATCTTTGGTTCAAATGGACTCCTTCCAAGTGAAATGCTAGATGCATTAGCACAAACAACATCACATCTACATGCCATGTTCATGCATCATATTGTTGCATATGATTGTGTATTGATTGTCGACACCGTTCCTTCTCGATAGGTTCTGCTCCGGAGAGTGCTCCAGAGTACCTGTCTGTGAAGCGGTGCCCCTCTATTGATCTACCAGGCAAGCAACCCCCCTTGTTCATTCTGATACAATCCCACTCTCTCGCTCCTGCTCTCTTTTATTGCATTAGGACAACAATGATTCAACTACTACTTTATGCTGCGGTAGTTGAACCCATTCCTCTTCATGACCTGTCATTGCCACAGTAAATAGTTGAAACCCACTAGCATGTGTAGGAGTTGATTGAGCAATGTTGTGTTCCTACCATGCCATGCCTGCTATTGCTTAGAGTTGTGTCAGGTCTGATTCATTGGGAATGAATTAGAGTGTTACGATATGTTCTGGTGCTGAGAGTTAAGTGTATGAACAGGATTTGGTAAAGGTAGCGGTGAGAGGCCATGTAGGAGTACATGGTGGGTTGTCTCACTGGAACCGTCCTTAAGCACTAAGTTCTGTGTATGTTGTCCAATGACTAGCTACTACCACACACTGGGTTCCGGTAACTCGGCCCCTCTTGACTTATTAACCAACTTGATCTCTGTCCAGGAGTTGCAACTAGTTTCTGGTGTTTGTAGGTAGTGCTATTTTTCTACCGAGTGGCACCCGACAGGGTGGGCTTGGGACAGACTAGGCACAGGTGGCACGGTGTACCAAGTGGCACCCGGATGGTGGGCTTGGGAACCCTGCTCACATCGTTTGGGGTCGTGAGCGACACCCTGGCCGGATCTCCTTACGGATGGAACCCGAATAGGCGATAAACTTGGACTAGAGTCTTGTGTGGTTAGTCAGGTCGTGGCCGACACCCTCGCCAGGCTTCCGCTTGAATGTTGCCGAGATACATGACGTGTACATGGCGGTAAGTGGCGAGAGCGTGTGTGAAGAAGTACACCCCTGCAGGGTTATCATGATATATTCCAATAGTCGTGTCCTCGGTTATGGACTTCTTGGATGCTTACGTGGTACATAGACAACTTGAAGTGGATACTCTAAAATTCTCAAGATAGGTGGAGGTGCTATGGATGGCTTCTCGTAGGGAGACGGGAATGAATCCATAGTGGTGTATTGAGATGGTGATTAGTGGACTCGTGTGCATTGTCTCACCTTAAAGAAGTTTCTCGTAGTCGTAGAACAGGATAGCCACTGAGTCAAAGCTGGCTTGCTGCAACTGAACCCCACATTGCCTCCTTGATACTAATGCATGTATGATAGGATCTGATGTAAGTCTTGCTGAGTACCTTTGTACTCATGTTGCTTTATTTATGTTTTTGCAGCGGAGACTTCGGTCTTACTAGTGTTCTCGTGAACTTCGACAAGTAGCTTGTACCTCAGCTACGATCTTGATCGGATGTTGTAGATAGTCAGGCTCTTCAGCCTTTTTCATTTGTAGATGTCTGTACCCAGACATGTAATGCTTCCGCTTGTTGCTTGTGTGCTCTGAATGATGGGTCATGTGACCCCTGTTTGTATTTAATGCTATGTGGCTCTTCTGAGCCTTTATCTATATGAGTTGAGTTATGTTGTGATGCCATGTTGTACATCACATACTTGCATGTTATGCGTATGTGTGACGTGTATTGCTATGTGTGGGATCCGACTATCTAGTTGTTTATCCCTGGCAGCCTCTCTTATGGGGAAATGTAGTCTAGTGCTTCCATGAGCGATAGTAGTCCGGTACAGCCCGGTTCACCGGAGTCCTGCTAGCCCAGCACTACTGCTCCAGAACGCTTGACTGGCCGGCATGTGTTTCACTTCGTTCCTGTGTCTGTCCCTTCGGGGAAATGGCACGCGGTGACATCCGGAGTCCTGCCTAGCCTGCTACAGCCCGGGTTCCCGGAGTCCTGTTAGCCCAGTGCTACAGCCCGGATTCACACGCTGCTGACTGGCATGCTCGATGTTGATTCATGTATGCCTGTCCCCGTAAGTTAGTGCCGCTTTGGGTTCACGACTAGCCATGTCGGCCCGGGTTCTCTGTCATATGGATGCTAGCGACACTATCATATACGTGAGCCAAAAGGCGCAAACGGTCCCGGGCCATGGTAAGGCGACACCCATGGGAATACCGTGCATGAGGCCGCAAAGTGATATGAGGTGTTACAGGCTAGATCGGTGTGACTTAGGATCGGGGTCCCGACATCAACCATCTTAGTCTCATCAGCTGATTTAAACTTCAAGGCCGGATCATGCTCCGTAGTGGGTTTTTTCAATGAAGTCATATCAGCTGGATCAACATTGTCCTTATAGAACTTCAGCTCCTCTGTCGCACAAACCGACTGAGCATATGCCGCATCACCTTCCTCACATTCCAAAGCGATCTTACGGCTTCCATGTACTGTGATGGTCCCCTTATGACCCGGCATCTTGAGCTGCAGATAGACGTAACAGGGCCATGCCATGAAGTTAGCGTAAGCTGGCCGCCCAAACAGGGCATGATACGGGCTTTGGATTTTCATCACTTCAAAAGTTAACGTCTCTGATCTCGAGTCATGCTCATCTCCAAAGGCAACCTCCAGGGCTATCTTACCAACCGGATAAGCTGACTTGCCAGGCACCACACCATGAAAAATAGTGTTTGACGGTTTTAGATTCTTATCTGTTAACCCCATACAACGGAAGGTGTTGTAATACAAGATGTTGATACTGCTCCCCCCATCCATGAGTACCTTAGTAAACTTATAACCTCCAACTTGGGGTGCCACCACCAACGCCAGATGACCCGGATTGTCAACCCGGGGCGGGTGATCCTCTCGACTCCACACAATGGGCTGCTCAGACCAGCGCAAGTAACAGGGCACCGCCGGTTCACCTGAATTCACCACCCTTTTATGAAGCTTCTGATCATGTTTGCACAGGCTAGTGGTGAAGATGTGATACTGTCCACTGCTCAACTGCTTCGGGTGGCTTTGGTAACCTGACTGCTGCTGACTTCCTTGCTGGCTATAACCACCCTGGTTGCTCTGATTGCCTTGGTTGCCATGTCCACCCTGATTGCCTTGGAATCCTGAACCGGAGTTGCCTCCACCATAACCCGGCCCGTAAGACCCGGAACCTGAACCGCCGGATGGTCCATGATCATTCCGGAAAAAGTCTGAATTTTTGAATTCTCGCATGATATAACAATCCTTCCAGAGGTGCGTGGCCGGTTTGTCCTGCGATCCATGCTTTGGGCAGGGCAGGTTCAACTGGTAATTCAGGCGCTCCGGATTAGGACTGGGTTCTCCTCTTCGTGGCGGCGGTTTACCTTTACGACGCTGACCATTACCCTGCGTATTGGTGTTAGCCACAAAATCTGAATTATGATCTGCTTTACGCTTACCATTATTATTGTGGCCCGTCGGGTTATGCTGCTGCCCCTTGGTGTTGCCGTTCTTCTTTCCCTTCCCCGTCTTTTCATCGTCAGACTCGGGGTCCTTGGTACTATCAGAATCAGCATATTTAGCCAGAGCATCCATAAGTGTTCCCATGTCATTGCAGTGATGCTTGAGCCGTCCCAGCTTCAATTTCAAAGGCTTAAACCGGCAATTACCCTCCAATGTTATAATTGCCGAGTCCGCATTGATGCGATTCGATGAATGCAAAATCTCTGAGACACGGCACACCCAATGGGTTGTTGACTCGCCCTCTCCCTGGACGCATGCGGCTAAATTCACAATTGACATGGGTTGCTTACACATGTCCTTGAAGTTTGCTATAAACCAGGCTTTTAACTCGGCCCATGACCCGACGGAGTTAACTGGTAAACTTTTCAGCCAAGTGCGAGTTGTTCCGTCCAACATCATAGTGAAATATTTCGCACATGCCGCTTCATCCACATCCAGCATCTCCATTGCCATCTCATAACTCTCAACCCATGACTCGGGGGGTAAATCGGCGGTGTAATTAGGCACCTTACGAGGGCCCTTGAAATCCTTGGGCAGTCGCACATTACGCAAAGCCGGGGCGAGGCAGGGCACTCCCCAAGAGCTGAAAGTCAACCCTCGTTCCACGGAAGTCGTCGGACAAACCGGAGTGAGCTGACGGTCCTGTGCTGCTAACTCGGCTTCTCGACGTGCTCTATCATTATCCACCACATCCTGAGCATTTGCCCCACCACGCGCCGGATTAGGCCCTCGAGGGGCGTCTCGGTTCCGCGCACTGCTTGACGCAGCCGGTTCATCAATGCGCCTGTTGTAACTCCGACTCGGGCGCGGGGTTGAATGAAGCCTGTCTCGACTATACGAATAAGCCCGCTGCTGCACCATAGCTGTTTGAAGGAGATCCCTGGCGCGCCGCGTCTCACCCGCCGCTGGGGACTCGCCCTCCATTGGATAGCGGCCAATCATGATGCTGCGGTGATCATGTTATCAGAAGGGGTGGAGAAGTGACCTGACGGTGCCGGTACATATTGTGGCGGGTCATGGGTCCGTCGAGGCGGGTCCGTCACCCGTGGCTGATCCGGTGCTCCTGTCCTTGGTGTTTCGATCCGGTTTACCGCTGCCGGATTACTGGTTCCTGCTCCTGGTGTGCCAAAGAGATTCATTTCTTCATAAACCAGTGGCAATCGAGACCGATGCCTTCTCCTCAACACGTCGTTCGAAGCGTTCTGATCCAACATGAGCCGGTAATTCTCTGCTTGAATCCGTTGTGCGTGTGCATCTAAAGCGGTCCGCTCCTGAGCCATCCTGGTTTCCTCAGCCGCCAAGTCCTCCTTGGCCTGAGTTATCTGATCCTGCAGCTTAGCAACCTCCGCATTATGCTGATCTTGGGTGTCTGGGGTAACCTGTGCGGTCAGTAATGTCGACCAGGAGTCCAATAAACCGGACAAGACTTGGGCCGGCCGACGCGCGGGACCTCCTGCCCCAGCTGCCGGTCCGGAAATTATCATTGCCGCCGCTGAAGATTGCAACGTGGGCTGTGTACCGGCCATGAAAATTGCAACCCGGTTCGGCGGATCAAGGGGGTCCGGAATACTGTTGCCATCGGAACAGCCCCAGAACCGCCATCTTGCAGTTGGTACAGTGACTCGGTCTCCCCGGTGGATGACTCGCCATCTGAATAAACGACGGTCTCACCATCAGACGCCGGTTCAAGTTCCGCGCCATTGATGAACCCTACGAACGCACGCTTCATCGTGGGCTGAACCCTGGCAGGGCTTGCACGCTGAGCCATCTCGACATGGTCGGTGCAGATGTCCGGCTCAGGGCCCGGTTCGTCGATCTTGCCGATGAAGACGTGAATTCCTCCAAAGGGGACCCGGTACCCGTACTCGATTGAGCCGGCCTCAAGGGCCCCAGCCTGCGTCGTCGATGTAGAGCTTGCCGCGACGACTCTTGGTCATCCGGCCCATGGCGTATCCCTTGAGCCCTTCAAAGTTGCCCTTCAAGAACTTGAAACCATCGTGCGAGAGCCCCATGGTGGGCGCCAACTGTCGTGGGTTTGTCACGGCAGATGTCCTAGAGAAAGGACTTAGTCGTGGAGCCATCGCAATGGGTTAGCTTAAAGGGGTTAAACCGGACAAAGGACACGGGAGTTTATACTGGTTCGGCCCCTTGCGGTGAAGGTAAAAGCCTACGATCCAGTTGTGGTGGAATTGATCTGGTCTCGATGATCAGGGAGCGGAATCGCTTTACCTGGATCTCGAGTTGTTGTCTCCTGTCCTTGAACCGCCGCCGGGCCGTGCCTTTATATACACAGGTCGACTCCCGCCGGCTTACAGAGTCCCGATGCCGGTTTATACACGTATCCGGCTCGGTCTCTACTTTCTCATACCTCACGATACAAGTTATGTATTACATGGCGGTTTATAGCTACAGGCCCTAATCTACCTTTGGGCCTTGGGCCTTTGAGCCTTTGTAGTAAAGCGCCTTATTCCTTGCCTTCATGGGCTTCAAATATAAACAATCCATTATGAGGATAACCCAGCTTCACCTGGCCGGTTTACGCCCAGTAGTAATATCCCCAACACATATGGTGTCTAGCTTGCAGTGCTTCTAATTTGTTGAAACGCCTTCTGCTTAGTTACCACATCATAGGTGTGAATATGTCACGCTGTCCTGTTTTCTGTACATATTCCATCCTCATATCATGTGTTTGCCTTTCATCCGAGTAGTGTTCGTCAGTATCATGCATGAATGAGTTCTGAAGAGTGAATTTTATTCCTTTTTCTTATCAGTTTGACTTCACAATGCAAAATCAATACAGCTGAAGGAAATTATTCCGGCAGTGGATGATGGTGGTCCTTCGCAGCAACTAAAACAGAGGGTCTCTATAGATTCTACTCCGCCATCCTACCAACAAGATTCGCAAGACAACACAAGGCTGGACAGTCAACGTAACTGTGTAGATGATGAGCGCATCTCCCCTACTCCACCATCATAGGTGCTTGCTCTAACATGGCACTATTCGTCTGTATCATCCGTCGTCCTGTTTTTCATACATATTCCATCCTCCTATCGTATGTCTGAATATGCAATGCTGTCTTTTTTTTGTATATATTCCATCCTCCTATCCTGCGCTTGCCTTACATCAAAGTAGTGTTTGTCTGTATCATGCATCAACCAGTTATGCAGAGCTAATTTTATTCATCTTCTTTTGGTTTTGACTTCATAAGGAAATATCAGAAAATAGGAAGGAAAAGAGTAAGTTAGGGGATGTTGGTGGTCCTCGGGACCAACGCAAACAGAGACTCTCTAGATTTGCCACTGCTACTGCTAATGAAGTTGAAGTCCCAAGTCTACATGATGAGTTCATTTCCCATACTCCACCATTGCAGGTGCTTGCTCTAAGTTGGCAGTGTGATAATTGGTTTCATGTTGCATATGTTGTCAAGCCTGTATTTCTTCTATTTTGATTAAATTGCACCTGCTGAGTTTATACATTATACATGTGCATATGACATGCCTTTCTGTGTCTAGAATGCACTGCATCTATCAATCATACCATGTTCTTACATCAAAGTACTGCTGTTGTGTATCCCGCAACAGTCACTCATGATTGGACGCTTTTAACATGGCAGTTTAATAGTGGTTGCATCTTGCATTGATTTCTACGTTGTACTGCTTCTAATTTTTCGAAATGCCACTTATGACAAGACACTTTTAACTAGGCAGAGTGATATTCGTTGCATCTTTGATATGGTGTCTAGCTTGGATTACTTCTATTTTCTTGAAAATCCTTCTGCCTAGTCTACACATCGTAGCTGTGAATATGTCATGTCGTCCTGTTTTTCTTACATATTCCATCCTATACGGTTGTCTTACATCAAAGTATTGCTTGTCTATATCATGCATCAATGAGTTCTGAAGAGCGATTTTATTCTTTTGTGTTGTGGGTATGGCTTGACATGGCAAATTCAAAAAAGAGCAAGGAAAAGAATATAGTAGGGAATGGTGTTACTCGTCAGGTGAAATGGACAGGGAGCTGCCCTCAAGATTCTGCTGGTACTTATAGTGCAGTAGAAGGTCCAAGTCCACCGGCTAAATCTACAAACACAGTATCACCTACTCCACCAGCTGCAGCATCCGCTTCAACTGTACCAGCATCTGAACGAGTTACTCGTTTGTTTGCTCCAGAACTGGCCAGTTCCCAAGCTGCCTTCACATCTAACACTACTTCCGAAGCACTGCTGACACAATAGGACTTGGCAAGATCAGATGAACCTCATGAGCATCAACACCAAGACGGTACCTGACCAAGTCAAGTTGCAGTTGCATACTCCTTTATATGTACACTCACAGTTTGATGTGCACTAACACTTTCCATATTCGTTGTTGAACTAGCACCACGGCGCAAGCGGAAACAGACATCAGGGATAATGCTTGACAGATTAACAAAATCTAAAGGAGGAAGAATGGAGATCCATTTTGAGGCAGGTTTGAAAAGGCCACGTGATGCTACAGAGTCAGCCAAGTTTGTATCAGAGGCAGCCATTGTCGTTAGGTGTCATGCACGTATCCTCCCAACGTGGACCCAGTACAGGAATGAGAAAGACAATACCCAGTTTAACACCTTCCTTGACCATTTATCCGTAAGTAATGTTATTCATCGCAGTTTGTAATATTGTCTTGCTCTGTGCCATACTTTCTAGCTTCCTCGTAATAAGACTCACATTCTTTTTTCAACAGATGAGGTTCAAGCTGGATCCGAAAGATGATGCAACTAAACAAGCATGCACTCATGTTTTTCAGTCTGCTCTATGACAGTATGGGTACCACCTTAGAAAACTCACTTTGAAGGCAAGGCTAACAATGAAATCGCCCAAACATCTCCAGTGGAATATATTACGGATGAAGACTAGACAACCCTTGTTAAACACTGGTCTGATCCAAAGTATCAGGTAGGGTATATGTATTTGATCAGACCACATATTGAACTTGTATTTATGTATGTGCCTTACAAGTGTACCTTCTTCTAGGCTAACTGTGTGAAGAACAAGACCAACCGTTCTAAAGTGAAATTCCAACAGACAACGGGATCTCCTAGCTATATTGCACACTGCGAGGCTCTTGTAAATAGCTGCTAGTTCCTTCTTTTTTCTGTGCCATATTATTGTATCTATATTGAATTGTTCCAAATATAGAGGAAAACCCGTGCGGACCAAAAAGAACCTAAATCGAATGCAGTGCAAATCTTCAAGGATTGCCACACCAGCAAGATGAAGGGCATGAGCACACCAGTTCAGGCCGCTGTTGTAAGTCCTGACTCTTCCTGCCTTTGAACTGATTGGTACTGTGATGTGTTCATTTAACTGCTTGGTTTGCAGCCAATGTCAGTTACTCTGTTCACTTTTATACACAGTTGACTTAATGTATCATTTCACCTTACATGGTTTAAAAGAGATGAAGGATATTCTTTTGGTCTTGATCTGTAATCTAGTTGTGATGTTCACGTGCGCACACAATGATACAATAGGTTGTTTGTTTTATATCTGTTTGCCCATGATATGAATGATGTCATACTATGTTCATCCTACTTTAAACCATGTCTCTTTATCCTTAGATGTCAACAAATGTGAGGAAATAGACAATACAGTAGGCATGCTACATGGACATATGTTCCAAAAGTGATTTTATTATGTAGTTGGCACTACAATACATGCTAATGTATTATAGTAGTTCACCAAAATAAGTTATGTATAAACGTGAAACCTACTTTGTTTGTTTTTGTCTCATTAGTAACTTATCTGGTACACTAATCTACAAGTTCAAATTTTATCTGGTGCATATCTGTGTTCTTGAGGTTCTCGAACTAGCTACAAGGAGCGTAACTTGTCCAAGAGTCCGAATCCTTCTCCTAGATGCCCTGGGTCTCCTTTTATAGGAAAGGGATCGCCACAGTGGCACCAGGAGGTGGCATCGGGGTACTGTGGTTAAGCTTATCGCTAGCTATTATGGAACAAGACGCATTTAATGCGCCCCTGACGTGTCCCCTCCACTTTACCGCCGCTTCGCCCCGCCTTGACACGCGCCTGGGCCAGCGAGGCGGTAGTGCCATGTAGGCAGGCAAACAGCTGAGGTGGCGCGGTGGTGGAGCCTTCACGAAGATCTGCATGCCACCACGTAGGCATGTGCTGAGTTGTCGGAGGAGCCCTGCGCCGACACGCAGGTGCCTGCCCGGCTGGTGGGCTGGCAGCTGCATAGGATTGGTGGCGGAAAGCTTGGCGGGTGTGGGCCTGGCTGCGGCCTTGTGCGCGCCCTCGGTAAAGGCCTTGTCGGGGCCCCGGCAAGGGTCTTGTCGTGGCATTGCGGTCGTCCCCGGCAAGGATCTCGCCGGGGGTCTTGTGGGCTTCCTCGGCAAGGATCTCGCCGAGGTTCGTCGTCTTCCACTCTTCTGATTAAGAGTGTTCTTCTTGTCTTCACAAAGATTTGTATGTCACCATGGAGGTGCCTCCCGAGCCCTGGCCCAACATGGTTGACGGTGTTGGAAACTGTGGGCTCAAGGGTGGCTCGCTCTGTTGGTGTTTGGACGAGCCGCCCCAGCAAGGGCCTTCCCGGGGCCGCGGAGGCTGCCCCGGCAAGGGTCTTGCCAGGGGAACCTGCTTCGTCCCTCTGCTCTCTGTGGTCTTGGCTTGGCGTTTTTCTTGCTTGTCTTGTGCCTTGGTTGCACCTCGGTTCACCTCCCCTGCCTTGCCAAGTGCGGCCGTGGCGCGTGGCTCCGACTGCGCATGCACAAGTAAAGGGGTCAAAAGGAGAGCCCCTACTTTTGTACACCGACAAGAGCCACCGGGCCTGGGCCACACATAAGCGCAACACATTGTTGGGCCAGGCCCAAAACGGTGCGCGGGCAGGCGGGGCGGTTTTTACCACGGTAACTTTTCGTCCGCTGCATTTCCCCACGACCCGCGTTGATTGCGTGACACGGGGATTGTGCGCGCGGGTGACCGAAGCATGCTGACGCCATCCGTGGCGAACAGTAAAGAGGCGGCCTGCGTGTCTCTTCGAGACTGCAGGGCCGCTGCTCATTTACTCTCCGCACTTGGGGAACCGCTGCTCCACGCGTCCCATTACGCCCGTCTCTTACGCCACGTTCGCTGCATCCATGACACAGAGCGAATGACAGGCGCGCGGGATACGAGAAGTTGCGCCTTCGATTGGGCGGGGAGGGTGGTCGACGGCCCCGCCCGCTGTCACTTCAATGAGCCGGACTGGCCGAAAGGGGCGGCCAAGCCCCGCCCCCGCCCCTTTATAAAGAGGGGAGCGGGAGGAACGGCGCCTCCCAACCCTTCATCACCTGCTTCTCTTCATTCCTGCTCCCTCCTTCCTCTCATCCGCCATGGAGAAGGGGAACCCTGGTCCTTCGATGGTGGCGGCGAGGGTCTCCGCTCGACAGCGCGTCCCTCCTCCCCAAGAGCCCGTGGTGGCGGAGCCAGCCGCAAGGGGAAGGGGAAGGGGTGAGGCCGCGGGCGAGGCCGTGGTCGTCGTGGTGCTCGGGGAAGAGGAGGACGGGGCGGCGCATCAGCCTCGCCTCCGCCAGCGGCCCCTTCCGCGGTGGAGGGCCATGTCGGGAGAACCCCCACGAGTTCTTCATCAGGCTGCGCCAGTCGCCGCGTCGTCGTCTTCGCCTCCCGACCCCGTTTGCACGGGAGATGGAGCGGAACCCGCCGCAGGCGCTGTGGCTGCATATGAGGGGTTGTGGGAACAGCGGCACATGGGCCGATGTCGAGTTCCCCGCCCCTCACGTCATGTATCTTCGCTGAGGGTGGAAGACTTTTGCTCGCATCCACAGCCTGACGGAGGGGCTCACTCTCCATTTCAAATTAATGGAGAGCGGCCTCCTCTCCGTCAAGGCCTTTGGGCACTTCAGGACTCGCGTAAGGCGCTGCATGGAGAGCTCCTCCGATGGAGAAGACTCCTCCTCGAGCGAGAGCAATGAGGAGGACAGCGGGGCAGATGATGGGGACGAGTCCGACTAGGCGTCAGACGCCCCGTGCCCGGGCGGGCGCAGCAGCAGCATCTGCACCTGGCCGCTCCTCCGGCGGAGTTTGCCGCGGGAGGGGCCAGCTCCTTGAACTTCTCGAGGCCGTCTCCTTGGGCGGCTGGCGTTGGGAGGCTGCGAAAGAGGAAGAGGGCAGGTGGCAAGGCCATCAAGTCGGAGTATGCGGGCACCGACGCCTTCATCGCGTATTAACGGCCTGCCGCCTCATCTTCCAGCTCTTCTTCCAGCGCCGTCATCACCAGCCAGCCTTTGGACGGCCACCGAGACATTCTCTTGGTGCTTTCTGCTGCTCGTAGCTCGCCTAGGCGCTCCTTTTGCCCCTTTTCGCTTCCTTGACCTGCCTCCTGAGGAGAGGGACAAGAAAGGGATTACGGGCATCTTATCTCTTTTCAATCTGTAAGCCTTCGGGCCTTCGTTAAATTTAGGACTTGTAATCCCCTTGCTCATCTTTTTCACTCCGTATGAACTGTACCTGTACGGGATGCTTTTAATGAAAAAGGGATGTTTGCCGGGTTTTTCGTTCGTGGGTAAAACCCGCGACAAGGAGTGAATCCTTGTTATTATTTGAGATAAACGTTTTTCGCCCGGCAACAGGCCTTGTCGTCCCCACACTTCGCTCGACCATTCTCGCACCCTTGGCGGAGGCAGGGGTGAAGCGGGCTTAGGCTCCTCGTTCCATTTCCTTGCTGCCGCGACTACAACCGAATCCGGACCCAGGAGATAGTCCTTGGGTATAGAAAAGGGGAGCACGGTAGCCTAGAAATAAAACGAGGTTTCATATATCCTAGTTCCATACCGAAATGCATGGCAGAGGATAAAAAACTTATCTAGATCTGCAGCCCCCGGCAGCCTTGGCTTGCCGCGGTTGGATCCTTGTACTTGCAGCCCCCGGCAACTTCGGTTTGCCGGGGTTGGGGCGCCGGTCCGTTCCCTTTCTCCCGAATAGCTCAGCAGTAGTGCTCATGTGCCCTGCGAACCAAAGAGGACAGGAAAGAACAAAGAGATGCGCACTCGACCTCTAAGCTAGGGGTTAGCCGCCGCTAAGCACTATCAACCCTAACCGAGGAAGAGACTCGACCTAGCATGCATGCTAAAACTTAGGGCATCAGCGCTTCATTTATTTATGCTCAGGGTGTGCGCCTGGCTTTGTACAGAGGGTTACATGCCTTGCCGGCAAGGCTCATACAAAAGGTGGCTTGCCGGGAGGCCCGGCAGCCGTGCCTTATGGGTAAAACTTGCGAAGATGCTCGATGTTCCAGGAGTTGCTCACTGGAATGGCATCTTCGGTCTCCAGGCGGACTGCGTCGGGCCTAGTGACTCGTGTTACCCGATAAGGGCCTTCCCACTTCGGCTTCAACTTGTTGGAATTCTTGGCCGACTGAACGTGCCGAAGAACAAGGTCACCTTCCTCAAGGCTCCGGGCATGAACCTTGCGGCTATGGTAGCGGCGCAAGGCTTGTTGGTAGCGTGCTGCTCTCATAGCCGCCCGGAGACGATCTTCCTCAAGGAACGTTGCGTCATCTTGCCGCAATCGCTCTTGCTCAAGCTCATCATAAGCGAGCACTTGAGGTGACCCGTATATGAGTTCTGTGGGGAGAACTGCTTCTGCCCCGTAGACCAGGGCAAAGGGTGTGTGGCCGGTGGCTCGATTTGGCGTCATTCTGATCGACCAAAGAACCGCCGGCAACTCATCAATCCAGCGCCTTCCACTCTTGCACAGCCTGTCAAAAGTCTTCGTTCTTAAGCCTCGCAGAACTTCAGCATTTGCTCTCTCTGCTTGGCCATTGCTCCATGGGTGTGCCACGGAAGCAAAACAGACCTTGCTGCCGAGATCCTCAATGTACTGCATGAAGGCATGGCTTGTGAACTATGTGCCGTTGTCGGTGATGATCCTGTTGGGTACACCAAAACGGCAAACTAGCCCTTTGAAGAACTTGATGGCTGACTGCGCTGTCACCTTCCTCACTGTTTCCACCTCTGGCCACTTTGTGAACTTGTCGATTGCAATGTACAAGTACTCAAAGCCCCCGACGGCACGAGGGAAAGGGCCCAATATGTCGAGCCCCCAGACCGAGAAGGGCCAGGAGAGAGGGATGGTTTGAAGGACTTGAGTTGGTTGATGAAGCTTCTTCGAATGGAACTGGCACGCTTCACACTTGGTTACTAGTGCCGTCGCATCCTGGACGGCGGTGGGCCAGAAGAAACCTTGCCGGAAAGCCTTGTCAGCAAGGGCCCTCGACCCTATGTGGGAGCCACATATGCCTCCATGTATCTCTGCCAACAGCTCTAGTCCTTCCTCCCGAGAGATGCACTTCAATTTCACCCTATTCGGCCTTTTTCTGTACAAGACGTTGTCAATGAATTGGTACAGAGCAGACCGGCGGGCTACTCTCTCTGCCTCTTCCTGCTCCTCAAGAAGTTCTCCCATTTGGAGGAACCGGACGGTGTGCTACGCCCATGCCGGAGCCTGTGGCTCGACGGCAAGGACCAAAGGCATCTCTTCTGCCACAGGAGCGGATGTCTCTATGGCCATGGCCTGAGGCCCTGCCGGAGTCGGTTGCCCCGCGGCAGGATCGGCATCTACGGCAACATCTCCGCCAGCAGCTCTGGGGAGCTCGGTGAGGAAGTACCTGCCGGGGCCTAGCTTCCTCCGCTTGTTCTTCCTGGTTGATGGTTTAACGGATGGTTGAGTTAACTGAAGCACAAAAGTACCTGGTTCCACAGGTAGCTTGAGGGCAGCACGCTTTGACAGGTAGTCGGCGATGTCATTCTCCGTCAAGGCGCTCCTCCAGTTTCCTCACTTCATCCACGTAAGCTTCCATCAACGGGCTTTGATAATCTTTGTTGATCTGCCTGACGACGAGCTGCGAATCACCCCTGACGATGAGCTTTTTGACTCAAAGGTCCACTGCGATCCTGAGACCGGCAAGCAAGCCCTTGTACTCGGCGGTGTTGTTAGTTGACATCTCCCGGGGAAAGTGCATTTGGATGACATACTTGAGGTGCTCTCCGGTGGGTGCGACAAGCAGCACGCCAGCACCGGCGCATTGCAGTGAAAAAGCCCCATCAAAGTACATGATTGTAACACCCCGCATGTAACTTTCCATATTTGTAACTCCAACTCTTGCCTTTTCCGGCTATGTGTTATGATATTCCCTTCGTGGACGGGTTTTGTTTGTCGTTTTGCATTTTGTTCGTGTCTTGCATCCCGTATCATGTCATCATGTGCATTGCATTTGCATACGTGTTTGTCTCTTGCATCCGAGCATTTTCCCGTTGTACGTTTTGCAATCCGGCGCTCCCACCTCCTCCGGTGCACCCCTCTTATTTTCTTTCGTGATCGGGTGTCAAACGTTCTCGGTATGGACCGAGGATTGTCAAGTGGCCTTGGTATACCACCGGTAGACCACCGGTCAAGTTTCGTTCCATTTGGAGGTCGTTTGGTACTCCAACGGTTAACCGGGCATCCGCATAGTCCTTTTGTGTGTTGCAGCAAAAACCCCTCATAACCAGCCAAAAACCCACCAAACTCTCTTCCATGCTGTAGGTCGTTCGATCACGATCGTGTGGGCGAAAACCGCACCTCATTTGGACTCTCCTAGCCCCCTCTACCTATATATTTGCATCTCTCCCGAAATCCTCCCGCAGTCCAAAACCCTAGCCCCCTCCCTCCACGCGTCGGACACGTCCGCCCGGCGCCGGACGAAGTCACCGCCGCCGCCCGGCCAACTGCGCAGCGCCACGTGTCCTGGGCCGCCGCCCGTACG
>NC_057799.1:433340440-433342699 GCF_018294505.1 Triticum aestivum | reverse complement strand
CATCATCACCGCCCCGCGCCGCCGGGCTCCGCCGGCGCGCCCGACGCCGCCTCCCTCCGGCCGCCGTCCCCCCCCCTCGTCGTCCTCCTCCCGCAGCTCCGGTGAGCTCGTCCCCGAGCCCCGAGGCCGATCCAGATCCAGTCAACGACGGGAGGTTGACTTCTATCTCCCCCGAAATATTTCCAAGTCGTATGCATTTTGCAGTATATTGCTACGTTGAACGCATCATAACTCTCTGCATATAGCTCCGTTTCGTGCGTGTAATATGTCAAATTGTTCGTCTCGTGATGTTATTCATTTTGTTCCATTGCACCATTTTCATTCGTGTTCATATTGATGCCCAAATCTCTGGTGCAAGAGTGCTTGTTGCTGTTATCTGTTGTTACTTAGCAGAACTTAGTGATTTGTTATTTTTCTTGCATTTAATCTGTGCATCTTATGGGCATGAGCTCTACATGTGTTTTGTTGTATGCCATGCCATCCTTCCAGTGGTTTATGCCATGTATTTTTGTGATCTCTGTGGTGACTATCACAAGCATGCAAACTAGGCTCCGTAATGTTTCTGATTTCAGAGAGTAATTTCTCCAAGTCTTTGTCTGTTGTTATTTTGTTGCCATGTAAACTTGATGCTACAGAGAGATCCATGCATATTTTGGAGATGTTCGGTAAGGATGTTTTGTAGATATTGTTGTAGTTGATCCATTACTTCCCTTGTTTACATTTATGGAGTGCCATAGCATGACTCAAATTTGCTCTACTTTTGCTATAAAATATTTCTGGCAGATTGTTTACGTGTTATTCAATTTTGCCAAGCTTGTTGTAGTTGTTTCATCCATGCTATGTATTTGTTCTTGCCATGGCTAGCTTCATAAACTTGCCATCTTGATGTAGGTATGCTTTTTTTGTCATGCATTGCTTTGTGGTAAGTGCATCAAGCACACCAAGATGCCTTCATATTATTGTTTCTGCCATGCTCTGTTTTCTGCCAAGTCTGAAACCTGATAACGAAACTTGCTATGTTTACATGGTTGCCATCATATCTTCTGGTCCTTTTTGGCTTATGGTCAGTAAGGGACTTTTGTTATATGCTTTTAGTAGAATACTGCCATGCCTTGTTTTGCCATGTTAAGTTCCTGTAGCATGTTGATTTCATGCTCTGAACATTGCTACCTGATGCTGTTTTCTGCCATGTCCAGTGATTTCACCAAGTCTGTAAACCTGTTATCTTTTGCACTTTTGCCATGCTTGTTTGAGCCTGTTATGTTGTGATCTAGCCGTAGCTCAGTGTTCATCTTTTGTCAAGCATCTCCTGTGGACTACTGCCATATGCTTTGTTGCTATGTTGGAGTGCTGTAGCATTGTTACTTGTTGCATTCTAAGTGCTACCATGCTGTTAATCGCAGATTCGTGTCATTCTTGTTTTGCTTGCCATTTGCAAACCGTGCATCCGTTTCTGGTGATCTTTATATCGATGTCGACCGAAATCATCTCATCTTTCCAGTCGCATGCTTGGTTTGCCAAGTTACTGACTTGTTCATCATTTTCCTTCCGGAGCAAGCATATGCATCGCATATCATATCTTGCATATCATTCATGTATTGCATCATGTTGTTTGTGCATTTTCCCATGATTGATTGTCATTCCGTTGCTTGTGTTCTTGTTTTAGGTAGAGCCGGGAGACGAGTTCATGAACGAGGAACCAGTCGAGTACCTTACGAGGATCAAGCTTTCGACAACTCTGAGAACCTTGCAGGCAAGATGACCACCCCCCGAAATCACTTCTATATTTGCTTTGCTAGTTGTTCGTTCTATTGCCATGCTGCGCTACCTACCACTTGCTATATCATGCCTCCTATATTGCCATGTCAGCCTCTAACCATCCTTTCCTAGCAAACCGTTGTTTGGCTAAGTTACCGCTTTTGCTCAGCCCTTCTTATAGCGTTGTTAGTTGCAGGTGAAGTTGAAGTTGGTTCCATGTTGGAACATGGATATTTTTGGGATATCACAACATCTCTTATTTATTTAATGCATCTATATATTTGGTAAAGGGTGGAAGGCTCGGCCTTATGCCTGGTGTTTTGTTCCACTCTTGCCGCCCTAGTTTCCGTCATTCCGGTATTATGTTCCTTGAGTTTGCGTTCCTTACGCGGTTGGGTGATTTATGGGACCCCCTTGACAGTTCGCCTTGAATAAAACTCCTCCAGCAAGGCCCAACCTTGGTTTTACCATTTGCCACCTAAGCCTTTTCCCCCGGGTTTT
>NC_057799.1:433332732-433340030 GCF_018294505.1 Triticum aestivum | reverse complement strand
GTAGACTGCGGGGCCCCCTCGTGGAAACTCGAGGCCTGGTTTTACTCGTAGGATGTCTCATCCGGTGTTGCCCTGAGAACGAGATATGTGCAGCTCCTATCGGGATTTGTCGGCACACCGGGCGGCTTTGCTGGTCTTGTTTTCCCATTGTCGAAATGTCTTGTAAACCGGGACTCCGAGACTGATCAGGTCTTCCTGGGAGAAGGTTTATCCTTCGTTGACCGTGAGAGCTTATGATGGGCTAAGTTGGGACACCCTTGCAGGGTATTATCTTTCGAAAGCCGTGCCCGCGGTTATGAGGCAGATGGGAATTTGTTAATGTCCGGTTATAGAGAACTTGTCACTTGACTTAATTAAAATACATCAACCGTGCGTGTAACCGTGATGGTCTCTTCTCGGGGAGTCCGGGAAGTGAACACGGTTTGAGTTATGAATGACGTGAGTAGGAGTTCAGGATCACTTCTTGGTCATTACTAGAAGACGACCGTTCCGTTGCTTCTCTTCTCGCTCTCTTTTGCGTACGTTAGCCACTATATATGCTTGGTGCCTGCCGCAGTTCCACCTCATTACACCATCTTTTCCTATAAGCTTAAATGGTCTTGATCTCGCGGGTGTGAGATTGATGAGTCCTCGTGACTCACAGATTCTACCAAAACAGTTGCAGGTGCCGACGATGTCAGTGCAGGTGATGGGATCGACCTCAAGTGGGAGTTCGATGACGAACGTGGTCGTTACTATGTGTCTTTTCCTGATGATCAGTAGTGGAGCCCAGTTGGGACGATCGGGGATCTAGCATTTGGGGTTATCTTATTTTCATTTGGATTTTGACCGTAGTCGGTACATGTGTGTATTTTGGATGATGTATGAATTATATTTATGTATTGTGTGAAGTGGCGATTGTAAGCCAACTCTCGTTATCCCATTCTTGTTCATTACATGGGATTGTGTGAAGATGACCCTTCTTGCGACAATACCACAATGCGGTTATACCTCTAAGTCATGCCTCGACACGTGGGAGATATAGCCGCATCGTGGAGCCCCGTGCTTAGAGCCATCCCCGACTTAGGAGCCCCGTGCTTGATCGAATCGCTGGCGTTGTTGAGTCTAGAACAAAAATGTTTTGAGTCTTAGGATTATATATATCAGAGAGTAGGATTCTTTTTACTCCTCAGTCTCTTCGTCGCTCTGGTGAGGCCTCCTGACATAGAAGTTTTGACTCTTCTCTCCACAAATTTCACTAAAAAAATTTAGGATCACGCGGGTATCTTAGAATCGTTCTGATGGTGTTGTGACGAGAACATTATTCTTGGTGCCTCCTGACATTTAGGGGTTGTGGCAGTGTCCCGGGGAGTTGAGCTCCGAGGTGTTGTCGTCACAATTTTATCGTTGCAGTTCTGGAATACCTGAGTTTCGCCGACATCGAAATCTCTTTTATGCAGTTGTTGGTGAGATCAGCTCGACGCCACCCAGTACTGGGGCGGGAGTTCGGGAGTATTGCCATAACTCGTATAACGGATGTTTTTCGAAGGTTGAGGTAAATGATTTCCAAAGGTTTCTTGGTTATGTGTTGACGAATGGATACAGCTGGATCTAGGGATTGCTAGTTTGGGTGATATATTTTGTGTCCCCTGTATCCCCAACACCAGATTGCATAACCAGAAAGTTTCAGGAGTTTATAAGTGGGAATTCAAGTAGCTCTTAGGATATCTTTCTGATAGACGCATGATATGAGATTGGGGTTCGACGTCTAGTGGTCCGCCTTTCCACGGTTGGTTTTACAGTGGTCTCGTAGTGTCTTAAAGAGTCCTTGGCTATGCCGACTCAGGGACGCTTCGTATGTCATGTGCACTGCCTTGTACATGATGGTGTTGTACGATCGAGCCCGTGTGGGCCCCACCACGAAAACTTCGGACGAAATCTCCATCATATGTTTGTTCCGGCTTATTCTGCAAGCCAATACTTTGTTTTGTTTTGAATTGTGGTATTCGAGTTGCTTCAAGTCAAATGTTGATTCCATACCTTTTTCTAAGTGGCTTCTCAACTTAACGGAGGTGTGATGATTTACTATGGAATTCATTCGTTCATCCTCGTTCGAATGTTTATTGTGAAGACTATATGTTGCAATATCTATCCGTTGATTCTACTTGTCTATTTGTCTGTCAAGATGCTAACGGATGTCACCCTCTTCAGGATGGCTCCGCCAACGCGTCAGAATCCGGATTGCAATGAAGGGAATCAAGCGAACCCTCCGCCACCACCTCCGCCTCCGGAGGCATGGCAAGCTATCATGGCAGCCACCAACGCCAATGCTCAGATGATTCTGCAACTCTTGCAAGAACGCACCCAAGGGCAAGGCAATCAAGGAAATCAAGGTCAAGGCAACAATCAGTCTCACTTTGCTACTCTCAACCAGTTTCTCGCAAATGAGCCCAAGTCTTTCAGCTACTATGCCGAGGCCACGGATGCCGATGATTGGCTCGTGGACATCAACAAGCATTTTGAATGTAGCAATGTCAGGCCTGAGGACTATGTCAAGTTCGCTTCTTTTTAGCTCAAGGACCAAGCTGCTGATTGGTATCAACAATACAAAGATTCCAGAGGAGGTCGTGTGATCACTTGGACTGACTTCTGTCGGGACATCAAAGCGCACCACATTCCACAAAGTGTTGTTGAGAGCAAGCGTGAGGAGTTCCGCAATCTCAAGCAAGGCAACATGTCTGTGTATCAATTCAACATCTAGTTTCAAAAACTTGCTCGCTTCGCTAAACAAGACGTTCCTGATGAAAAGAGCATGATCTATCACTTCAGAGGTGGCCTTAGAGAGGATCTGCAGTTAGCTCTCCTTCTTGTTGAGCCTACTCAGTTTGATCAATTCTATAACATGGCACTGAAGCAAGAGGCTGCTCAGCTCAAGTGTGAGGCTTCTAAGAAGAGAGTCAGGGACGTAGTTCAGTCTTATTCTTCCTCACTAGTGGCAGCTAAGCAACAGAAGTTCTGGTTGCCTCCTCCTCCTCCGTTTCGTCAGCGTTACCAGCAGAAGAACAAAGGTGGCCATGGATCTTCCCACTCTTCCAACTCTGGCTATCAGAACAAGTCTCAGAATCAAGCTCCAAAGTCCAATGCTCCTTATCACCGTCCACTCTCAGAGGTGACTTGCAACAAGTGTCAGCAGAAAGGTCACTATGCTAACAAGTGCTTCAACCAAAGGCGCCTTCCGCCTCCTCCTCCTGTCAGATCTTCCAGCAATGCAGTGGTCAAGCATAATCCAAAGTCTGCAAAGGTCAACATGATGAATGCAGCTCAAGCGGAGGAATCTACTGATGTGATAATGGGTAATCTCTCAGTTAATGATATTCCTGCAAAAGTTCTTTTTGATACTGGTGCATCGCATTCTTTCTTGTCATACCCATTTGCATCGAAGCACAATGTTGACACAGAGATTTTATCCAAAGTTATGCAAGTTGTTTCTCCGGGAAAGCTTTTGACTTCTTGTTTGGTTGCTCCGGATGTTTCCATCAAGATGGGGAACTATAAATTTCTGTCTTCTCCAGTTGTTCTTGGTGACTCGGATATTGATCTAATTCTCGGGATGGACTGGCTTTCTAAGTACAAAGCTCAACTTGATTGTGCTGCCAGGGAAATTCAATTGACACACTCTTCTGAGGATGTTATCGTTTATGCCGCTCGTGATGAAACCATTCGGTTATTTTCTCTCAATGAGAAGGGCGAATTGAATGCCATCTCTCGGATTCCAGTCGTTTGTGAGTATCAAGATGTCTTTCCAGAAGAGCTTCCGGGTATGCCTCCTCACCGGCCAGTTGAGTTCGTTATCGATCTAGAGCCTGGCACGGAACCCGTTTGCAAGCGTCCTTACAAGCTTGGACCCAAGGAGCTGAAGGAATTGAAGAAACAGCTCGATGAACAAGAGCGTCTGGGTTTGATCAGACCGAGTTCTTCTCCATGGGGTTGTGCCGTTCTTTTTGTCCAGAAGAAGGATGGCACGGACCGACTTTGTGTCGACTACCGTCCATTGAACAAGAAGACAATCAAGAACAAGTATCCACTTCCCAACATCAATGAGCTATTCGAGCAACTCAAAGGTGCTAAAGTATTCTCCAAGCTTGACCTTCGTATGGGTTATCATCAGATTCGCATTCGTGAAGAAAATATTCCCAAGACAGCATTCAGAACAAGCTTTGGTTCTTATGAATATACTGTCATGTCTTTCGGCCTTGTCAATGCTCCTCCAACATTCTCTCGGATGATGAATTTCATCTTCAACCCCTATACTAATGAATTCGTCCTAGTGTATCTCGATGATATCTTGGTCTTCTCCAAGAATAAGAAGGATCATGCCAAGCATTTGCGATTGGTGCTTGACAAGCTCAGAGAGTATCAATTCTATGCGAAGTTCTCCAAATGTGAGTTTTGGCTTGATGAAGTTCTTTACCTTGGTCACATCATCTCTGCCAAGGGCATCGCTGTTAATCCCGAGAAGGTGTCCGCAATTGTGAATTGGGAACCTCCTCAGAATGTCAAGCAGCTCCGCAGTTTTCTTGGTCTTGCAAGCTATTGCCGAAGATTCGTTGAGAATTTCTCTAAGATTGCAAAGCCTCTTTCCAACCTTCTCCAGAAGCATGTAAAGTATGTCTGGTCTCCTGAGTGTGACGTTACTTTCAACACTCTCAAAGAGAAACTAGTCACAGCTCCTGTCTTAACTCCTCCTGACGAATCCAAGCCATTTGAAGTTTTCTGTGATGCTTCTCTTCAAGGTCTCGGTGTTGTGTTAATGCAAGAGAATAAAGTTGTGGCCTATACCTCTCGTCAGTTGAAGCCCAACGAAAAGAACTACCCCACTCACGATCTTGAGTTGGCGGCAGTTGTCCATGCATTAATAACGTGGAGACATCTCTTGTTGGGAAGACAAGTGGACATTTTCACCGATCACAAGAGTCTCAAGTACATCTTCACTCAGCCCAACCTCAACCTCAGGCAGACTCGATGGGTCGAAATGATTCAAGAGTACAATTCGAGTATTGAATATACTCCAGGCAAAGCCAATGTCATTGCAGATGCTTTGAGCAAGAAGGCTTATTGCAACAGCTTAATCCTCAAGCCATTCCAACCGGATCTTTGTGAAGCTTTCCGCAAGCTGAATCTCCAAGTTGTTCCTCAAGGCTCTCTTGCCAACCTCATAGTCTCTCCTACTTTGGAAGATCAAATTCGTGAGGCACAACTTCTTGATGCCATGGTGAAGAAGGTGAAACGTGGTATCAGCAAGGGTCTTTCCAAATACAAGTGCTATCGCATTGATGACAGAGAAACTTTATTCTTTGAGGACCGGATTGTGGTTCCTAAAGGTGATCTAAGGAAAGTCATTATGAACGAGGCGCACAATTCTCTTCTTTCCATTCATCCTGGAAGTACGAAGATGTACCATGACCTCAAGCAGTCGTATTGGTGGACTCGAATGAAGCGAGAAATCGCTCAATTCGTGAATGAGTGTGATGTCTGTCGAAGAGTGAAAGCAGAACACCAACGACCAGCTGGTCTCCTCCAACCTCTTGCTATCCCAGAGTGGAAGTTTGATCATATCGAAATGGACTTCGTGACTGGTTTTCCCAAGTCCAAGCGAGGAAATGATGCTATCTTCGTTGTCATCGACAAGCTTTATAAAGTGGCTCGTTTTCTTCCAATCAAAGAATCCATCACAGCAGCTCAGTTGGCAGAGCTATACACCTCCAGAATTGTCTCTTTGCACGGCATTCCACAATTGATTTCTTCAGATCGTGGAAGCATCTTTACCTCTAAGTTCTGGGACGCCTTCCAGAAGGCCATGGGCACCAACATTCGCTTCAGCACAGCTTTCCATCCTCAAACTAGTGGCCAAGTCGAGCGAGTCAATCAAATTCTTGAAGATATGCTCAGGGCTTGTGTCATTTCCTTTGGCATGAAATGAGAAGATTGTCTTCCATATGCTGAATTCTCCTACAACAACAGCTTCCAAGCGAGTTCGGGCAAGGCCCCATTCGAGATCCTCTATGGCAGAAAGTGTCGTACTCCTCTCAATTGGTCAGAGACTGGTGAACGCCAACTTCTTGGCAATGACTTAATAACAGAAGCTGAAGAAATGTGTAAAGTCATTCGTGAAAATCTCAAAGCCGCGCAATCGCGCCAGAAGAGTTACTATGATAGTAAGCACCGTGATGTGGCTTTCGAGATTGGAGACCATGTCTACCTCCGCGTCTCTCCAATGAAAGGCACTCGTCGCTTCGGTATCAAAGGGAAGCTTGCTCCTAGATACGTGTGTCCTTTCAAGATCATTGGCAAAAGAGGCGACCTCGCCTATCAACTTGAGCTTCCTTCCAACTTCGCGAACGTGCACGATGTGTTCCACGTGTCACCGCTCCGCAAGTGCTTCAAGACGCCCGAGCGCAGCATCAACTTCGAAGAGATTGACCTCCAAGAAGATCTGTCTTATCATGAGCACCCCGTTGCTATTCTTGAAGAAACTGAGCACAAGACTCGCAACAAGTCAATCAAATTCCTGAAAGTGAAGTGGTCGCACCATTCCGACCGAGAAGCCACCTGGGAATGCGAGGACCATCTCCGTTCCGAATATCCGGAGTTCTTTCAGTCCTAGATCTCGGGACGAGATCCTCTCGTAGTGGTGGAGTGTTGTAACACCCCGCATGTAACTTTCCATATTTGTAACTCCAACTCTTGCCTTTTCCGGCTATGTGTTATGATATTCCCTTCGTGGTCGGGTTTTGTTTGTCGTTTTGCATTTTCTTCATGTCTTACATCCCGTATCATGTCATCATGTGCATTGCATTTGCATACGTGTTCGTCTCTTGCATCCGAGCATTTTCCCGTTGTCCGTTTTGCAATTCGGCGCTCCCACCTTCTCCGGTGCACCCCTCTTGTTTTCTTTCTTGAGCGGGTATCAAACGTTCTCGGTATGGACCGAGGCTTGTCAAGTGGCCTTGGTATACCACCGGTAGACCACCGGTCAAGTTTCGTTCCATTTGGAGGTCGTTTGGTACTCCAACGGTTAACCGGGCATCCGCATAGTCCTTTTGTGTGTTGCAACAAAACCCCCCTCATAACCAGCCCAAAACCCACCAACCTCTCTTCCATGCTGTAGGTCGTTCGATCACGATCGTGTGGGCGAAAACCGCACCTCATTTGGACTCTCCTAGCTCCCTCTACCTATATATTTGCATCTCTCCCGAAATCCTCCCGCAGTCCAAAACCCTAGCCCCCTCCCTCTGCGCGCCGGACACGTCCGCCCGGCG
>NC_057799.1:433322963-433332313 GCF_018294505.1 Triticum aestivum | reverse complement strand
GTCGCCCGCTCCTCGCCGCCGCCGCCGGCCATCATCGCCGCCCCGCGCCGCACCGCCGGGCTCCGCCGCCGGCGCGCCCGACGCCGCCTCTCTCCGGCTGCCGTCCCCCCTCGCCGTCCTCCTCCCGCAGCTCCGGCGAGCTCGTCCCCGAGCCCCGAGGCCGATCCAGATCCAGTCAACGACGGGAGGTTGACTTCTATCTCCCCCGAAATATTTCCAAGTCCTATGCATTTTGCAGTATATTGCTATGTTCAACGCATCATAACTCTCTGCATATAGCTCCGTTTCGTGCGTGTAATATGTCAAATTGTTCGTCTCGTGATGCTCTTCATTTTGTTCCATTGCACCATTTTCATTTGAGGTCATCTTGATGCCCAAATCTCTGGTGCAAGAGTGCTAGTTGCTGTTATCTATTGTTACTTAGCAGAACTTAGTGATTTGTTATTTTTGTTGCATTTAATCTGTGCATATTATGGGCATGAGCTCTACATGTGTTTTGTTGTATGCCATGCCATCTTTCCAGTGGTTTATGCCATGTATTTTTGTGATCTCTGTGGTGACTAGCACAAGCATGCAAACTAGGCTCTGTTGAAGATATAACCATTAGAGTCACCCGCCCAGGAGGGGCCGGGTTACATCATAATGATCATCGCGTGAAGCCCAGTACCAGGCTAGAGGATGGCGGATCGATAATGGGCTTAAGACCCGGAGGCGGCTTAAGGCCCGTAGTGATAAACCGCCATTATGGCAAGACTTGTAGTGTAAGGTAAGAGTAGTTAAGAGTCCAAGCCGGACACTGTTATAAGCCGGCCGGGATTCTGAGAACCGCGGGGCGTCAACCTCTCTATATAAGGGGACGACCCGGCGGCGGTTCAGGGACAAGGAAGATCAAGTCGATAACCAGGCAGGGTGGTTTAGCTCCTGGTCATTGAAACCCTAAACAATACAACCTCAACTGGACGTAGGCTTTTACCTTCACTGCAAGGGGCCGAACCAGTATAATCCTCGTGTCCTTTGTCCTGCTTAACCCCTTTAAGCTTCCTAGCTGCGATGGCTCCACGACTAAGTCCTTGCACGAGGACATCTGCCGTGATAATTCCACGACAGTTGGGGCCCACCGTGGGGCCAGCGCACGGTGGATTTGAGTTCTTGAAGGGCAGCTTCGAATGGCTCAAGGGATACGCTGTGGGCCGGATGACCAAGAGTCGTCGCGGCAAGCTCTACATCGACGATGCAAACTGGGGCCCCGACGCCGGCTCAATTGAGTACGGGTACCGGGTCCCCTTCGGCGGAATCCATGTCTTTATTGGCAAGATTGGTGAGCCGGGCCTTGAGCCGGACCTCTGCGCCGATCTCATCGATATGGCTCAGCGTGCACGACCCGCCCGAACTCTGCCTGCCTTGAAGCATGCTTTTGTGGGATGCGTCCATGGAGGACTCTCTGAAAGATCTGGATCTGGCGAGGAGACGGCCGCTCGCTCTGACAGCGAGTCATCCACAGAGGAGACCGACTCGTTATACCAACTTCAAGATGGCAGGCTCAGGGGTTGTTCCGATGGCGACAGTATTCCGGACCCCTTTGAGACGCCGAGCCGGGTTGGAATCTTCATGGCTGGCGCACAACCTGTTCAAAACCCCACCGCCGGGGCAGGAAGCCCTGTGCCTTCGCCGGCTCAGGTGCTGATGGATCTCACAGACAAGATGACGGCCCTGTTAACCGCTACGGTCGCCCCGGCGGATCAAGCTCAGCATGACGCGGAGGTGGCACAGTTAAGGTTGGATCTAGCAAAAGCCAAGGAGGATCTGGCGGCAGAAGGGATCAGGATGGCTGCAGAGAGGGCGGCTCTCGATGCCCAGACTCAGCTGATTCTGGCGCAATCTTTCCAGCTTACGATGGATCAGAACGCGTCCAATGAGGTCATGAGAAGAAGGCATCAAAAGGCCCAGTCTCGACTCCGTCCGGTTTACGATCCTCGAAACCTCTTCAACACGCCTGGTGCAGGGCCTAGTAACCTGCCAGAGATCACGGCGCCCGGGGCTGGAACGTCAATTCAGCCCCAAGTGATGGGGCCTCCCCGGGTGAACGCCGCCCGCCTCAGTATGTGCCAATACCACCGGGCCATTATGCCAACCCGTTGGAAAACATGGTCGCGGCGGCGGCGCGACTGGCGGCTCTCCCAATCGATGGCGACTCTCCGACGGTGGTTGAAACCCGCTGGGTCAGAGAACTCCTTCAGACGGCTCTAGCGCAACAGGAGGCATATTCATATAGCCGGGACAAGATTCATTCAACCCCTCGTCCGGGACGGAGCCCGAGTTATAGCAGACACATGGTCTCAGCGACCGGCTCTAGCAATGTCAGACGCCGTGACTTGCCCCCAGGCCACGGCCCGGTTCATAATGGAGCTTTTAACGCGGTAGACCAAGACAGAGCACGACAAGAGGCGGAACAGGCGGCTCAGTTGACGGCTTACCAGCCACTCCCGGCTTATCCGATGGCTTCCATCGACACGGGTATACCTGCGAGGACCGAAGGTGTTCCTTGTCTGGTGCCGGCTCTCCGTAATGAACGTCTGCCCAAGGATTTTAAGGGGCCTAGGAAGGTACCTAATTACACTGCTGATTTACAGCCCGGAGCATGGATCGAGAGTTACGAGATGGCTATGGAGTTGCTGGAGGTCAACGAAGCGGCAATGGCCAAGTACTTCACCATGATGTTAGATGGGACTGCCCGCACTTGGTTGAAAGGACTGCCACCAAACTCTATCGGGTCTTGGGCTGAGATAAAAGCCCGGTTCATCCAAAACTTCAAAGATACATGTGGGCAATCTATGTCAATTGTGGATTTGACTAACTGTAAGCAGCAGGAGGGTGAGTCTACAACCCATTGGGTTCGCCGGGTTAAAGAGATAATACATTCATCTAATAAGATGGATGCCGGCTCTCCAGTCTTAATGTTAGAGCAGAATTGTCATTTTGCGCCCCTGAAGATGAAGCTTGGGCGGCTGAAGCGCGATTGCAATGATATGGGTACGTTGATGGCGGTTCTGGTCAAGTACGCCGACTCTGATAGTACCAAGGATCCCGCGTCAGATGATGAAAGGACAGGGAAGGGAAAACGGAACGGCAATGGCAAGGGCCCCCAGCATAACCCGGCGAACCAAGGAGGTAACAAGCGTAAGGCTGATGGCAGTATGGAATTTGTGGCCAACACCAATTCACATGGTAACAACCACCGGCGCAAGGGGAGACCACCTCCCCGAGCCGGCGGGTCAGGCCCGACGCTTGAACAATTGCTGAATGAGCCTTGTCCAAGGCATGGCTCTAGGGAAAGGCCGGCCACTCATCTATGGAAGGACTGCGCAATCATGAAGGCCTTTAAAAATTCCAATGTTTTCAATAGCAACAGTGGCCCGGGCGGCGGCTCAGGCGCTGGCGGCTTTCATGGCCCGGGCGGCGGTTCAAATTCCAATTCTCAGAATGTTCAAGGGGGCTTTAATCAGTAGCCTGGCCAGGGTCATCAGCAGCAGCAGCAGGGGGGATACCAGACTAATCCAAAGCAGCTCAATGGCGGACAGTATCACGTATTTACTACCAGTCTGTGCAAGCGAGAGCAGAAGCTCCATAAAAGGGCTGTGAATGCTGTTGAGCCGGCGGTTCCACGTTATTTAAGATGGTCTGAGCAGCCTATTGTGTGGAGTAGGGAAGATCATCCTCCCCGGGTTGATAATCCGAGTCACCTGGCCTTGGTGGTGGCTCCTCAGGTTGGGGGGTATAAATTCACTAAAGTGCTCATGGACGGAGGCAGCAGCATCAACATCCTCTATTATGAGACCTTCCGTCATATGGGCTTAATTGATAAAAACCTCAGCCAGTCCAATACTGTTTTCCATGGCGTGGTGCCTCGCAAGTCGGCATATCCGGTCGGTAAGATCGAGCTGGAAGTGGCCTTTGGAGATGAGTACAACTACAGGGCGGAGAAACTAACCTTTGAGGTGGTTAAGATAAGAAGTCCGTATCATGCTTTATTTGGGCGGCCGGCTTACGCCAAGTTCATGGCACGGCCGTGTTACGTGTATTTGCAGCTCAAGATGCCGGGTCACAATGGGACCATTACGGTTCATGGCAGCCGAAGGATAGCCTTGGAGTGTGAGGAAGGTGATGCGGCTTACGCTGAATCTGTTTGTGCAACAGAGGAGTTGAAGTTTTACAAGGACAATGTTGACCCGGTAGATATGACGTCTTTGAAAAAGCCAACCACGGAGCATGAGCCAGTAATGAAATTTAAGTCAGCTGATGAGACTAAACTTGTTGACTTTGTTCCAGGTGACTCATCTCAGCACTTCAGCATCAGTGCCAATCTGGATCCGAAATAGGAAGGCGCGCTCATCGAGTTCATCCGTGAGAACAGGGACATCTTTGCATGGAAACCTTCTGGCATGCCGGGTGTGCCTAGAGAACTCGCTGAGCACACTCTCAATATTGATCCGAAATTTAAACCGGTCAGGCAATTCCTCCGGCGGTTTAATGAGGAGAGGCGGAAAGCCATTGGTGAGGAGGTGGCCCGGCTCTTAGCGGCCGGATTTATCGTGGAAGTCTTTCATCCAGAGTGGTTAGCTAACCCGGTGCTCGTGCTCAAGAAGAACGGCACCTGGCGGATGTGTGTGGATTATACGGATTTAAACAAGGCCTGTCCGGCTGATCCTTTTGCTCTCCCCCGTATTGATCAAATTATTGATGCTACGGCGGGTTGTGAACGCTTAAGTTTTTTGGATGCTTATTCTGGATACCACCAGATTAAAATGGCAGTTAAGGACCAGGAGAAGACGGCGTTCATCACTCCCTTTGGAGCCTTCTGTTATGTGTCTATGCCTTTTGGGCTCAAGAGTGCACAGGCGACTTACCAGCGTTGTCTGCAGAATTGTCTTCATAACCAGATTGGGCGCAATGTTCATGCCTATGTGGATGATATCGTGGTTAAATCCAGGGAGAAGGAGACCCTAGTAGATGATCTTAGAGAAACCTTTGATAATCTCCGGGTTTACAAGATGATGCTTAACCCGGCCAAGTGTGTTTTTGGTGTTCCCGCAGGCAAGCTCTTGGGTTTTCTGGTTTCTCACAGAGGCATTAAAGCTAACCCGGAAAAGATCAAGGCAATCACCTCTTTGGCTAAGCCGGCGTGCATAAACGACGTCCAGCGTCTGGCGGGCCGCATCGCTGCTTTGAGCCGGTTTATAAGCCGTTTGGGTGAAAAGGCCATGCCACTGTACCAGTTGATGAAGAAAAAAGATGACTTTATCTAGAATGATGCTGCTAATGCTGCTTTTGAGGATTTGAAGAGACAGCTGGCTGAGCCCCCAGTCCTTGCTGCTCCTGTTGACAAGGAGCCCTTATTGTTGTATGTAGCCGCTAACACACGAGCCGTCAGTGTGGATGTGGTGGTGGAGCGTAAGGAATAGGGTAAGGAGTATCCGGTTCAGCAGCCGGTTTACTACGTCAGTGAAGTACTCATTGAGTCCAAACAACGGTATCCACATTGGCAGAAGCTTGTCTATGGGGTATTCATGGCAAGCCGGAAGCTTAAGCATTATTTCCAGGGTCACCCTATCACTGTGGTTAGTTCTGCTCCCCTAGGGGATATCATCCAAAACAGAGAAGCCACAGGAAGAGTGGCTAAGTGGGCTATAGAACTTGGGCCTCATGGTCTGAAATACGTGCCACGCACTGCTATCAAATCTCAAGCATTGGTGGATTTCATCAACGATTGGACAGAGCTACAGATGCCTGAAGAGAAACCAGATAATACATACTGGACTATTCACTTCGACGGGTCTAGGAAATTGGAGGGCTCGGGGGCTGGAGTTGTATTAACTTCCCCTCGGGGTGACAAGTTTTGCTATGTGCCACGGTTGATGTTTCCCTATACTAACAATGCAGCGGAGTACGAGGCCTTGCTCCATGGTCTTCGGATGGCTAAGGAGATGAGCTTGAGCCGGGTAAGGTGCTTTGGCGACTCAGATTTAGTGGCCCAACAAGTGTCAGGCAAGTGGGATTCCAAGGACCCTCTCATGGCGGCTTATCGCTGCGAAGTTGATGCCATTGCTGGACATTTTCAGGGTTACCAAGTAGAGCACATCGATCGCAGGAAGAACGAGGCGGCTGATGCATTAAGCCGGCTGGGCTCTCAGCGAAAGCCGGTGCCGCCTAATACTTTCTTGGACATCTTGCATAACCCTTCTGTTAAGTTGCCTACAGAGGAAGACTTGGCTATTCCTGACCCGGAGGCACAGTTGGTGGCGGCTCTCCACATTAACCCAGACTGGACAGTACCATACTTGGCTTACATGACCCGGGGAGAATTTCCTGAGGATGAAACTTTGGCCAGACAAATAACCCGGCGGTCTAAGTCAATGATAATTATCAATGGCGAGCTGCATCGTCGCAGTGTCACTGGAACTTTCCAGCGTTATGTTTCCCCTGAGGAAGGTCAAGAAATTTTACGTGAAATTCATGAGGGGGATTGTGGCCATCATGCCGGCTCAAAATGCCTTGTGGCTAAGGCTTTTCGTCATGGTTTTTATTGGCTGACGGCTCATGCTGATGCATAGGACTTGGTCAGTAAATGTGACGGTTGTCAGAAGTTCTCACGACGGGCTCATGTACCGGCTCAAGAGCTGAGGATGATTCCAATCACCTGGACGTTTGCGGTCTGGGGGCTTGATATGGTTGGGCCTTTCAAAAGATCCAAGGATAAGAAGACCCACCTTCTGGTGGCGGTTGACAAGTTCACAAAGTGGGTTGAAGCAGAGCCAGTTAGTAAGTGTGACGCAGCCACAGCGGTTCAGTTTATGAAAAGGGTGATATTTCGCTTTGGTTTTCCACATAGCATTATAACTGACAATGGTACCAATCTGTCTAAGGGCGCCATGGAGGAGTTTTGTCAATGAGAGCATATCCGGCTTGATGTTTCATCAGTGGCTCACCCTCAGTCTAATGGTCAAGCTGAGAGAGCCAATCAGGAAATCTTGAAGGGCATCAAGCCCCGGCTTTTGGTCCCTTTGCAACGGACGCCGGGTTGTTGGGTGGAGGAGTTACCCTCAGTGTTGTGGAGCATCAATACTACTCCTAACAGGTCTACAGGTTACACGCCTTTGTTCCTGGTTTATGGAGCGGAAGCGGTCCTCCCTAGCGACGTCCGTCAAGACTCGCCTCGAGTGGCGGCTTATGTTGAGGCGGATAATGAGCGGGCGCGCCAAGATGCTCTTGACTTGTTGGATGAACAGCGTGATGTGGCAGTGGCTCGCTCGGCGATTTACCAACAAGACCTGCGCCGCTATCACAGGCGCCGGGTTAAGTCCAGAGTCTTCCAGGAAGGTGATCTGGTGCTCCGGCTCATCCAAGATCAAACAGATGCACACAAGTTATCCCCGCCTTGGGAAGGGCCCTTTGTGGTCAGCAAGAACTTGCACAACGGATCATACTACCGTATCGATGTTCGGGAGCACAAAGATTCACGTAAGTCGGAGGAAGAGACCCGTCGGCCGTGGAACATAGCTCAGCTTCGGCCTTATTACACTTGAGCCACCGGCTCTCATAATGTACATATTTCTATAGCCATGTATATATTATGATAAATAATAAAGCAGGACCTCTGTCCCTTTCTCCTCCAAAGGTAAATGTGTTATTTCCATTACAACACTACATGGTCACATGGAGGTGGATCCGGCTTATGATCGCATTCGAATCTAGCCGTTAACAATATGGTCACTTGGGGGCTTCCTGTTCAAACATAGGTCGTATTCGAACCAAAGAGAACATAGCTGTTGATACCCACTTGATTGGCAGATTGCCGAGCTCATTGGGGAGTTTTTTTGATCATATTTGAATCATAGCTCAACCCCCTTTTGGGAACCGACGTGGATCGTATTCCAATCAGCGTCGTTAAACAACTCTTCAGGTCATTTGGGGGCTTCCTGTTCAAACATGGGTCGTATTCGAACCTAAGAGAACATAGCTGTCGGTACCCTCTTGATCGGCAACGCCAAAGCCACTTGGGGCTATATGATCGCATTCGAATCTTAGCTTAACCCCTTTGGGACGGTTCTCTGGTCGTATTCGAACCAGAAGCCCCTAAGTTTTGATCTTTTTGGTTTACAACAAGTTCTTTTGATCATATTAAACAGTGTGCAAGGGCGGTTCTTATTCCGCCGGCTTAACTTTGATTAACAGTGTTGATAGCACACAACACGCATTATCGATGCTGGTGAACCGGAGTTGAGTTCTTAACCTCATTATTTGAGTAACATAAACCGAAAGTGTACTTGAAGGTTTGCAGTTATGTTGTTATGGTTACCTCGAGGATACAATTGAGAGCCGGTCTTTTACGGGTTTAGTTCATATTCCGGGTTATGTGTAAGATATATGACTCTCAGTGCGGAAGGCCGCCTAGAGACTTGTGATTTGCTTTCTATGCAGGACAATGAAAGACAGTTCTTTAAGCTTAAGGAATGTAAATGATCTAATATAACCCGGAGGAATATAAGAGGGCAACTTCAACAGAGTTAAACGCTGCACACGTGCACAAAGGCACGACAAAATTAAGTGTTTTCCTACTCTATTACAGGACTCCCCTAGTCAAAAAGATGAGGCATTGTTGTTAAGGGATAGCCATGAGCCGCCTAAGAAGTCAAGGTGCTTGTTGGGTTTGTAACACCCCGCATGTAACTTGCCATATTTGTAACTCCGACTCTTGCCATTTCCGGCTATGTGATATGTTTTCCCTCCGTTGTCGGGTTTTGTCTTTCGTTTTGTATTTTGTCATGTCATGCATTTTCATATCATGTCATCATGTGCATTGCATTCGCATACATGTTCGTCTCATGCATCCGAGCATTTTCCCCGTTGTCCGTTTTCCAATCCGGCGCTCCTATCTCCTCCGGTGCACCCCTCTTGTTTTCTTTCGTGTGCGTGTGTCAAACTTTCTCGAAATGGACCGAGGCTTCTCAAGTGGTCTTAATATACCACCCGGAGATTACCGGTCAAGTTTCGTTCCATTCGGAGGTCGTTTGGTACTCCAACGGATAACCGGGCATCCGCAATGTCCATTTGAGTGTCCAGCAAAAACCCCCTCTAAAACCAGCCCAAAACCCACCAAACTCTCTTCCATGCTCTAGGTCGTTCGATCACGATCGTGTGGGCGAAAACCGCACCTCATTTGGAGCCTCCTAGCTCCCTCTACCTATAAAATGTGGGCATCCCGAAATACAACCGCAGTCCAAACCCTAAAAAATCCCTCCGCGCCGCCGGACGCGTCCGTACCCCGCCGGACACGTCAGCCGCCGCGCCCCGTC